>NC_086444.1:1141681625-1141981625 GCF_028390025.1 Pseudophryne corroboree
CACTTTCTGTGTATTTTGTTACCCTATCACCTTCTGTGTACATTATGTCATATCCCCCAGTTTGTCTGTGAGTCCATCTGTTTTGCATAACAGTTCAAACACCAGTACATTCCTGCAGACACTGGAGTGCATAACAGTTCTGACACCAGTACTTTCCTGCAGGCACTGGTGTGCATAACATATTCAGCAGCCTAATACTCCTGTTGAAATTTTGTGGGAATATGGAGCATACCCCTCAAAATACGTTGCAACAGGTGGTCGATCAGGTGCAGGTCCTGACTCGACAATTTAATGATTTGTCCATTAAAATGCACACCTCCCAGGCTGCTGGCGGAGCTCCCGCAGCAGCAGCACCTGCAGGGGTTAAGGAGCCGAAAGTAAATCTCCCGGATCGTTTTTCTGGAGATCGCTCGCAGTTCTTTTGTTTCAAGGAGAGCTGCAAGCTATACTTCCGGCTTAGGCCTCAGTCTCCTGGGTCGGAGATTCAGCGGGTGGGCATAGTGATTTCCTTGCTACAAGGAGACCCACAGGTCTGGGCATATGGGTTGCAGCCTGACTGTCCGTCGCTTAAAAGTGTTGATGCTTTTTTTACGGCACTGGGCATGTTGTATGATGACCCTGACAAGACGGCCTCAGCCGAGGCTCAGATTTCGATCCTTAAGCAAGGGCGAAGGCCAGTTGAGGTTTACTGTACGGAGTTTAGGAGGTTGGCCCATGATACCCAGTGGAATGACCCAGCCCTGAGACACCAGTACCGAAGAGGTCTTTCTAACCAGATAAAGGACCAACTGGTACAATATCCCTTGCCTGATAGCTTGGATCAGCTCATGCAGTTATCCATCCGGGTGGATAGACGGCTGAGAGAGCGTAGGCTTGAAAGGGAGACTGAGATTTCCTTCCTTCCCAAGGGAACCTCAGACTCTGAGGAATTTTCTGAGGAGCCTATGCAGATTGGGGCTACCCGCCTCTCCTCGCGTGAGAAGACGCGGAGGAGACAGCAGGGGTTGTGTTTGTACTGTGGGAATAAAGGTCATGTGGTAGTATCATGCCCAGAAAAGCCGGAAAACTTCAGGGCCTGAGGGTGATGGGAAATATCCTGTCAGGCCAGAAGTCAGAATTTCCCAAGAAGACTTTTATCATTCCGGTGACCTTGAAGATCCTCGGTCAAACTGTCAAGACTGAGGCCTTTGTGGACAGTGGGGCCGACGGGGTTTTTATGGACCGCCAATTCGCCCTGAAACACTCTGTTCCCTTAGTACCCTTGGCATCGGAAATTGAGATTTGTGGGTTAAACGGGGAACCATTATCCCAAGGTAAAATTACCTCTTGCACTAGCCAGATTTCTTTGTTTATTGGAGCCACACACTCTGAAAAATTGTCCTTTTATGTGACTGTCTGTACTTTTGCCCCATTGGTGTTGGGGTTACCCTGGTTAAGGGCCCACAATCCTCAATTTGACTGGGTCTCTGGGGAGATTCTTAGTTGGGGTACTGATTGTTTCAGGAGTTGCTTGAGCCTTCCAGTCAGGCTCTCGCAGCTAAGTTTGCCAGGATTGCCAGGGTGTTATGCAGATTTTGCGGACGTGTTCTCCTAAAAAGTTGCAGAGGTACTACCTCCCCATCGCCCCTATGACTGTGCCATTGATTTGTTGCCAAATGCTAAGCTTCCCAAGAGCAGGTTGTACTCCCTGTCACGTCCTGAGACTCAGGCTATGGCAGAGTACATTCAGGAGAACTTGGCTAAGGGATTTATCAGACCTTCACAGTCTCCAGTTGGGTCGGGGTTCTTCTTCGTGGGTAAAAAGGATGGTTCGTTGCGACCCTGCATCGACTTCAGGGAATTGAACCGTATCACGATTAAAAACTCATACCCACTGCCTCTCATTTCGGTTTTGTTTGACCAGCTTCGTACTGCCACCATTTTTTCTAAGATTGACCTACGCGGTGCGTACAATCTAATCCGAATAAGAGAGGGGGATGAATGGAAGACTGCCTTTAATACCCACTCAGGGCATTATGAATATTTGGTGATGCCTTTTGGGCTCTGTAATGCCCCGGCAGTCTTCCAGGATTTCATGAATGATGTGCTCAGGGAATATTTGGATAGATTCTTAGTTGTATACTTAGATGACATCCTAATCTTCTCCCATTCCCTGGAGGAACATCGGAAGCATGTACGCTTAGTCCTCCAGAAACTCAGAGACCACCGGCTTGGGGCGAAGCTGGAGAAGTGCGAATTTGAAGTTCAGCAAATCGCATTTCTAGGATATATTATCTCCCCAGAAGGTTTCCAAATGGAGGGTTCCAAGGTACAGGCAGTCCTGGATTGGGTGCAGCCCACTAGTTTGAAGGCGCTTCAGCGTTTCCTGGGCTTTGCGAATTTTTATAGATGATTTATCGCTGGATTTTCGTCTATAGTGGCGCCCTTGGTGGCACTCACTAAGAAAGGGGCGGATGTTGCTCACTGGTCTTGTGAGGCTAAAGCGGTTTTTGCCCGTCTCAAAAGGGCATTTGTTTCGGCCAAGGTGCTGCGACACCCAGATCCAGAGCGTCCTTTTGTGGTGGAGGTGGATGCCTCTGAGATGGGTATTGGGGCAGTGCTTTCTCAGATGGGAGTGTCTGATAATCGCCTTCATCCCTGTGCTTACTTTTCCCGTAAATTTTCGCCTGCCGAGATGAATTATGACGTGGGTAACCGGGAATTGTTGGCTATTAAGGATGCACTCGAGGAGTGGAGACACTGGCTTGAGGGGGCTAAGTTTGTGGTCTCAATTCTCACTGACCATAAGAATCTGGCATATTTAGAGTCAGCGAAGCGTCTCAATGCCAGGCAGGCACGATGGGCTTTGTTTTTTGCTCGCTTTAATTTTTTGATAACATATCGCCCTGGGTCAAAAAACATCAAGGCTGATGCGCTCTCGCGGAGTTTTGCTCCAATCCAGGAGACCACCGAGGAGCCGTTGCCCATTGTTTCCCCATCATGTATTAAAGTGGGCATTACCCAGGACCTCTTATCATTAGTCCTTAGAGCACAGGAGCAGGCTCCTCCAGACCTTCCGGTAGGTCTTTTGTTTGTGCCTCCTAGGTTAAGACAGCGAGTGTTCCTGGAATTCCATGCCAAGAAGTCGGCAGGTCACCCGGGTATTGCCAGAACTCGGGAGTTGCTATCTAGGGCGGTGTGGTGGCCCTCGGTGGCTAAGGATGTGGATCAGTGGGTTCGGGCATGTGACATCTGTGCCCGAAATAAGACTCCTAGAGGGGTTCCTGTTGGCCCATTACATCCACTCTCTATCCCATCTAAGCCATGGACCCACATTTCAATGGATTTTGTGGTGGACTTGCCCAAATCCTCGGGGATGACAGCCATCTGGGTTGTCGTTGACAGGTTTTCGAAGATGGCGCACTTCGTTCCACTGGTTGGGCTGCCATCAGCCAGACGCCTGTCTGAATTATTTATGCTGCATGTTGTGCGTCTCCACGGGTTGCCACTTGATGTGGTCTCTGACCGCGGATCCCAGTTTGTGGCCAAATTCTGGAGGGCATTTTGTTCCGATCTCCAGATTTCTGTCAGCTTGTCGTCAGGCTACCATCCGCAGTCTAATGGGCAGACTGAAAGGGTGAACCAGTCCTTGGAGCAGTTCCTCAGGTGTTATGTCTCCAAGTGTCAGACTGACTGGGTTGCTCATCTGTCCATGGCGGAGTTTGCCTATAACAACGCGGCTCACTCTGCTACAGGGATCTCTCCCTTCCTTTGTGTGTATGGGCATCATCCTAAGGCCAATTCTTTTGACCCCCTGGACTCCACGCCTGGTGGTTCCTCTGTGGTTTCGGTCCTTAGAGGTATTTGGCGGAAAGTGAAGAAAGCCCTTGTGTCTGTGTCATTAGTGACCAAAAGGGTTTTTGATAAGCGGAAAAGACCCTGCAGCTTCAAATTAGGAGACTTCGTCTGGTTGTCTACCAAGAATTTGAAGTTGACACAGCCATCTCATAAGTTAGGGCCCCAGTTCATCGGCCCTTATAAGATCACCAGGGTTATCAATCCGGTGGCATTTCAGTTAGATCTGCCCCGTTCTTTGGGTATCAATAAAACATTTCATTGTTCCCTTTTAAAATGGGCGATTAGTAATCCTTCTTCCAGTGGAAGACCTTCCCCTCTTCTGATACGTGGCCAGAGGGAGTTTGTTGTTGAAAGGATTCTTGACTCCAAGGTGGTTCGGGGTCGGCTGTCATTTTTGGTGCACTGGAAGGGGTATGGCCCGGAGGAGCGGTCGTGGGTGCGCAGTTGTGATCTTCATGCCCCCAGACTGATACGCTCTTTCTTCTCGCAGTTCCCTGATAAACCCGGTGGTAGGGGTTCTTTGACCCCTCGTCAGAGGGGGGGTACTGTTAGGGTCTCCTGCCCTGTGCTGCCACGTCGTCATGGCAACCGGGAGACAAGTGCTAGTGGAGTAACCTGAGCGCAGCTGATACTCCGGTTCGGGTCTTTTGCTGTGCAGTGGTTATAGGCTCTGTGCACGGCAGGGGATCCGGTGCTGGTTTTTGTGCTCACAGTCTGTGAGGTCTGAGTGGGGCGTGGACAGCACCTGCTTTATAAGGCCTCTTTTCAGGGTAAGCAGATGCTGCTGAATCTTTGTTGGTTAGTCAGTTCATGAAAGTTAGCCAGTACTGTGTAGCTTTGTATTTGTTTGTTGCTTACTGCAAATAGGCCTGGGGATTTGGTATTACACTCTGCCAATCCAGACCTAGCAGTAAGACTGGAGTCAGTCGTTTAGCTTGCTGGGGTTCTGTTACTACTCTGTGAACTTAGCAAGTTTGCGGCTGTATTCTAAGACTTGCCTGTCTAATCCTGTCTCACTGTGCTAGGTGTCAGGGGTCAGTTTAGTGGCAGTAAGCTAAAACCTGTGCACTGCAAGTGAGAATTAGGATTGTGGAGATTCTCCTTGTGTCTATCATTCCATCTTTGACCAAGGAGTTTACTGCCACACCCGTTGGTAACCCTTTAGGGTTTTGCTGTTGCCCTTAGTAACAGCATTTCGGGTTCTCTACGTATTAAAACACAACATCTTGCTTTTCCATCTGAGTAGTTCTAATACAAGGGAGATACCCAGTTCCTTAGCCTCTGGGCTTCTCTGTTCACTTTCTGTGTATTTTGTTACCCTATCACCTTCTGTGTACATTATGTCATATCCCCCAGTTTGTCTGTGAGTCCATCTGTTTTGCATAACAGTTCAAACACCAGTACATTCCTGCAGACACTGGAGTGCATAACAGTTCTGACACCAGTACTTTCCTGCAGGCACTGGTGTGCATAACATATTCAGCAGCCTAATACTCCTGTTGAAATTTTGTGGGAATATGGAGCATACCCCTCAAAATACGTTGCAACAGGTGGTCGATCAGGTGCAGGTCCTGACTCGACAATTTAATGATTTGTCCATTAAAATGCACACCTCCCAGGCTGCTGGCGGAGCTCCCGCAGCAGCAGCACCTGCAGGGGTTAAGGAGCCGAAAGTAAATCTCCCGGATCGTTTTTCTGGAGATCGCTCGCAGTTCTTTTGTTTCAAGGAGAGCTGCAAGCTATACTTCCGGCTTAGGCCTCAGTCTCCTGGGTCGGAGATTCAGCGGGTGGGCATAGTGATTTCCTTGCTACAAGGAGACCCACAGGTCTGGGCATATGGGTTGCAGCCTGACTGTCCGTCGCTTAAAAGTGTTGATGCTTTTTTTACGGCACTGGGCATGTTGTATGATGACCCTGACAAGACGGCCTCAGCCGAGGCTCAGATTTCGATCCTTAAGCAAGGGCGAAGGCCAGTTGAGGTTTACTGTACGGAGTTTAGGAGGTTGGCCCATGATACCCAGTGGAATGACCCAGCCCTGAGACACCAGTACCGAAGAGGTCTTTCTAACCAGATAAAGGACCAACTGGTACAATATCCCTTGCCTGATAGCTTGGATCAGCTCATGCAGTTATCCATCCGGGTGGATAGACGGCTGAGAGAGCGTAGGCTTGAAAGGGAGACTGAGATTTCCTTCCTTCCCAAGGGAACCTCAGACTCTGAGGAATTTTCTGAGGAGCCTATGCAGATTGGGGCTACCCGCCTCTCCTCGCGTGAGAAGACGCGGAGGAGACAGCAGGGGTTGTGTTTGTACTGTGGGAATAAAGGTCATGTGGTAGTATCATGCCCAGAAAAGCCGGAAAACTTCAGGGCCTGAGGGTGATGGGAAATATCCTGTCAGGCCAGAAGTCAGAATTTCCCAAGAAGACTTTTATCATTCCGGTGACCTTGAAGATCCTCGGTCAAACTGTCAAGACTGAGGCCTTTGTGGACAGTGGGGCCGACGGGGTTTTTATGGACCGCCAATTCGCCCTGAAACACTCTGTTCCCTTAGTACCCTTGGCATCGGAAATTGAGATTTGTGGGTTAAACGGGGAACCATTATCCCAAGGTAAAATTACCTCTTGCACTAGCCAGATTTCTTTGTTTATTGGAGCCACACACTCTGAAAAATTGTCCTTTTATGTGACTGTCTGTACTTTTGCCCCATTGGTGTTGGGGTTACCCTGGTTAAGGGCCCACAATCCTCAATTTGACTGGGTCTCTGGGGAGATTCTTAGTTGGGGTACTGATTGTTTCAGGAGTTGCTTGAGCCTTCCAGTCAGGCTCTCGCAGCTAAGTTTGCCAGGATTGCCAGGGTGTTATGCAGATTTTGCGGACGTGTTCTCCTAAAAAGTTGCAGAGGTACTACCTCCCCATCGCCCCTATGACTGTGCCATTGATTTGTTGCCAAATGCTAAGCTTCCCAAGAGCAGGTTGTACTCCCTGTCACGTCCTGAGACTCAGGCTATGGCAGAGTACATTCAGGAGAACTTGGCTAAGGGATTTATCAGACCTTCACAGTCTCCAGTTGGGTCGGGGTTCTTCTTCGTGGGTAAAAAGGATGGTTCGTTGCGACCCTGCATCGACTTCAGGGAATTGAACCGTATCACGATTAAAAACTCATACCCACTGCCTCTCATTTCGGTTTTGTTTGACCAGCTTCGTACTGCCACCATTTTTTCTAAGATTGACCTACGCGGTGCGTACAATCTAATCCGAATAAGAGAGGGGGATGAATGGAAGACTGCCTTTAATACCCACTCAGGGCATTATGAATATTTGGTGATGCCTTTTGGGCTCTGTAATGCCCCGGCAGTCTTCCAGGATTTCATGAATGATGTGCTCAGGGAATATTTGGATAGATTCTTAGTTGTATACTTAGATGACATCCTAATCTTCTCCCATTCCCTGGAGGAACATCGGAAGCATGTACGCTTAGTCCTCCAGAAACTCAGAGACCACCGGCTTGGGGCGAAGCTGGAGAAGTGCGAATTTGAAGTTCAGCAAATCGCATTTCTAGGATATATTATCTCCCCAGAAGGTTTCCAAATGGAGGGTTCCAAGGTACAGGCAGTCCTGGATTGGGTGCAGCCCACTAGTTTGAAGGCGCTTCAGCGTTTCCTGGGCTTTGCGAATTTTTATAGATGATTTATCGCTGGATTTTCGTCTATAGTGGCGCCCTTGGTGGCACTCACTAAGAAAGGGGCGGATGTTGCTCACTGGTCTTGTGAGGCTAAAGCGGTTTTTGCCCGTCTCAAAAGGGCATTTGTTTCGGCCAAGGTGCTGCGACACCCAGATCCAGAGCGTCCTTTTGTGGTGGAGGTGGATGCCTCTGAGATGGGTATTGGGGCAGTGCTTTCTCAGATGGGAGTGTCTGATAATCGCCTTCATCCCTGTGCTTACTTTTCCCGTAAATTTTCGCCTGCCGAGATGAATTATGACGTGGGTAACCGGGAATTGTTGGCTATTAAGGATGCACTCGAGGAGTGGAGACACTGGCTTGAGGGGGCTAAGTTTGTGGTCTCAATTCTCACTGACCATAAGAATCTGGCATATTTAGAGTCAGCGAAGCGTCTCAATGCCAGGCAGGCACGATGGGCTTTGTTTTTTGCTCGCTTTAATTTTTTGATAACATATCGCCCTGGGTCAAAAAACATCAAGGCTGATGCGCTCTCGCGGAGTTTTGCTCCAATCCAGGAGACCACCGAGGAGCCGTTGCCCATTGTTTCCCCATCATGTATTAAAGTGGGCATTACCCAGGACCTCTTATCATTAGTCCTTAGAGCACAGGAGCAGGCTCCTCCAGACCTTCCGGTAGGTCTTTTGTTTGTGCCTCCTAGGTTAAGACAGCGAGTGTTCCTGGAATTCCATGCCAAGAAGTCGGCAGGTCACCCGGGTATTGCCAGAACTCGGGAGTTGCTATCTAGGGCGGTGTGGTGGCCCTCGGTGGCTAAGGATGTGGATCAGTGGGTTCGGGCATGTGACATCTGTGCCCGAAATAAGACTCCTAGAGGGGTTCCTGTTGGCCCATTACATCCACTCTCTATCCCATCTAAGCCATGGACCCACATTTCAATGGATTTTGTGGTGGACTTGCCCAAATCCTCGGGGATGACAGCCATCTGGGTTGTCGTTGACAGGTTTTCGAAGATGGCGCACTTCGTTCCACTGGTTGGGCTGCCATCAGCCAGACGCCTGTCTGAATTATTTATGCTGCATGTTGTGCGTCTCCACGGGTTGCCACTTGATGTGGTCTCTGACCGCGGATCCCAGTTTGTGGCCAAATTCTGGAGGGCATTTTGTTCCGATCTCCAGATTTCTGTCAGCTTGTCGTCAGGCTACCATCCGCAGTCTAATGGGCAGACTGAAAGGGTGAACCAGTCCTTGGAGCAGTTCCTCAGGTGTTATGTCTCCAAGTGTCAGACTGACTGGGTTGCTCATCTGTCCATGGCGGAGTTTGCCTATAACAACGCGGCTCACTCTGCTACAGGGATCTCTCCCTTCCTTTGTGTGTATGGGCATCATCCTAAGGCCAATTCTTTTGACCCCCTGGACTCCACGCCTGGTGGTTCCTCTGTGGTTTCGGTCCTTAGAGGTATTTGGCGGAAAGTGAAGAAAGCCCTTGTGTCTGTGTCATTAGCGACCAAAAGGGTTTTTGATAAGCGGAAAAGACCCTGCAGCTTCAAATTAGGAGACTTCGTCTGGTTGTCTACCAAGAATTTGAAGTTGAGACAGCCATCTCATAAGTTAGGGCCCCGGTTCATCGGCCCTTATAAGATCACCAGGGTTATCAATCCGGTGGCATTTCAGTTAGATCTGCCCCGTTCTTTGGGTATCAATAAAACATTTCATTGTTCCCTTTTAAAACGGGCGATTAGTAATCCTTCTTCCAGTGGAAGACCTTCCCCTCTTCTGATACGTGGCCAGAGGGAGTTTGTTGTTGAAAGGATTCTTGACTCCAAGGTGGTTCGGGGTCGGCTGTCATTTTTGGTGCACTGGAAGGGGTATGGCCCGGAGGAGCGGTCGTGGGTGCGCAGTTGTGATCTTCATGCCCCCAGACTGATACGCTCTTTCTTCTCGCAGTTCCCTGATAAACCCGGTGGTAGGGGTTCTTTGACCCCTCGTCAGAGGGGGGGTACTGTTAGGGTCTCCTGCCCTGTGCTGCCACGTCGTCATGGCAACCGGGAGACAAGTGCTAGTGGAGTAACCTGAGCGCAGCTGATACTCCGGTTCGGGTCTTTTGCTGTGCAGTGGTTATAGGCTCTGTGCACGGCAGGGGATCCGGTGCTGGTTTTTGTGCTCACAGTCTGTGAGGTCTGAGTGGGGCGTGGACAGCACCTGCTTTATAAGGCCTCTTTTCAGGGTAAGCAGATGCTGCTGAATCTTTGTTGGTTAGTCAGTTCATGAAAGTTAGCCAGTACTGTGTAGCTTTGTATTTGTTTGTTGCTTACTGCAAATAGGCCTGGGGATTTGGTATTACACTCTGCCAATCCAGACCTAGCAGTAAGACTGGAGTCAGTCGTTTAGCTTGCTGGGGTTCTGTTACTACTCTGTGAACTTAGCAAGTTTGCGGCTGTATTCTAAGACTTGCCTGTCTAATCCTGTCTCACTGTGCTAGGTGTCAGGGGTCAGTTTAGTGGCAGTAAGCTAAAACCTGTGCACTGCAAGTGAGAATTAGGATTGTGGAGATTCTCCTTGTGTCTATCATTCCATCTTTGACCAAGGAGTTTACTGCCACACCCGTTGGTAACCCTTTAGGGTTTTGCTGTTGCCCTTAGCAACAGCATTTCGGGTTCTCTACGTATTAAAACACAACATCTTGCTTTTCCATCTGAGTAGTTCTAATACAAGGGAGATACCCAGTTCCTTAGCCTCTGGGCTTCTCTGTTCACTTTCTGTGTATTTTGTTACCCTATCACCTTCTGTGTACATTATGTCATATCCCCCAGTTTGTCTGTGAGTCCATCTGTTTTGCATAACAGTTCAAACACCAGTACATTCCTGCAGACACTGGAGTGCATAACAGTTCTGACACCAGTACTTTCCTGCAGGCACTGGTGTGCATAACACTTATATTGTGATGAAGACCCGCTGGCGGGAAGCAACGCGGCCGAAGGCGGACTGTGCGTCTCGCCCGGCCGTCTCAGGTGCGGTGATGTCATCAGTGCGCCGTAGAGTCCTCCGTCCATGCGCCTTCGGCCTCCTGCGTTACCTAGGGAACCAGGACGCCGTCGTAGCCCCTGCTTCCGCTGCATCGCGTCTCCATGGAAACCCGGTTTACACTGGTGCCCGGCTGCCGGACTGTCCTCCATACTCGCCGCACTGACGACCCTGTGAAAAACACATGAATGCAAACATATCTGGCACTATTGCAAACTAATAAACTTGAAAAATGTTATCTTGCACCTGAACATTCTATTTGTATAAATAGTTACCAAGTTCCACGTTGCTAATACTGTTAATATTGCAGAATGCTTATATTGATCTTGCATATATATACTCCTATTGTATCATAATATTCAACTACTGTATATACTAAAACATATAGGTATACTTATAAACTAGAGTGCATTCCACTGTATCATGTCATTTAGGCCTTTGGGCCTTATGGTGTCCAGTTTGTACATCCATCTAGTCTCCATACGCAGTAATTGTCCATGTCTGTCACCCCCTCTGATCCTCTTTGGGACGTGGTCAATAATGGAAAAGCTCAGATCCCTCAGATCATGTCCACTCTCCCTGAAGTGTTTGGCCACGGGTTGGTCCGAGGGTTTCCCAGCTAGCGCAGCTTTTATTGAAGATTTGTGCATAGCAAAACGCTCCCTGAAGGTGCGTATGGTCTTACCTACATATTGAAGCTTACACGGGCACAATATTACGTATACAACATACGTTGTTGTGCAGGAGAGGATATGGTTGATCTTAAAGGATTTTCCTGAGACACAAGATGTGAACATGCTGCCCGGATTCATGAACTTGCACGTATCGCATCCCAGGCATCTATAGCAGCCCGGGGACCTAGATAAAAACGTGGACGTTGTTACTTTATCGAACCCCGTGATGTCTGTGTGCACCACCATATCTTTGATGTTCTTACTCCGGGTATAACATGCCAACGGTTTCTTTTGCCGGAATGTGGATAAACTTTTATCCGTTGCAATTATGGGCCAGAGAGCCTTAAGCGCTCTAGGCACCACCGGGCTTGAAGTGTTGTATTTGGTAACAAATGGTACCACTTGGGTATTCTCCCTGTCTCGTTGTTCCAGTAACCTTGCCCTAGGTATTTCGGAGACAGCTTGCTTACATTCCAGTAATTCCCTCCGGTCATATCCTCTATCCGTGAAGCGCGTCACCACTTTAGTTAGTGCTGCCTCTACTCCGGATGCTTCGCTGGTAATCCTAGCTGCTCTAATAAGCTGCGACTTGGGTAGACCTTTCTTCAAAGCCCTAGGATGATGGCTGTTATTTCTTAGTAGCGTATTTTTGTCTGTGGGCTTATAATATACTTCAGTGCAGATTTTGCTCCCCTTGATGGATACCAAAACGTCCAGGTAGTTAAGGGCCTCATAGCTGCTCTGTGCCGTGACTCTGATGGATGAGTCTCTGTTATTAATAAAAGTTATCAACTCATCAAACCGGTCCTGCCCCCCAGCCCATAAGATGAACACGTCATCTATGTACCTGCAGTATTGTATAATGTACTGGGCAACCTCCTGGTTATTGAAGAACATTTGTTGTTCTTCCTGCAGCACGAACACGTTTGCGAACGATGGCGATACATTGCTGCCCATCGCACACCCACTCGTTTGTCGAAAGAACTTGCCATCGAAAAGAAAATAATTTCTTGTGAGTGTCAGTTCCAGAAGTCTAAGAAAAAGGTCCACATT
Source organism: Pseudophryne corroboree (assembly GCF_028390025.1). Lineage (NCBI taxonomy): Eukaryota > Metazoa > Chordata > Amphibia > Anura > Myobatrachidae > Pseudophryne > Pseudophryne corroboree. The sequence continues at coordinate 1,141,693,890 of NC_086444.1, forward strand.
GAACGTGTCGATCTTTGTCCTGATAAAAATTATTTCATTGCTGTCAGGCCCTGGGCCTGAGGTATGCAGGTGTACAGACTACAGATGTCAATGGTGCATATCATAGTTCCCGTTGGTACCTCTGAAACTGATTTTAACATGTTTAAAAATGCGGTGGTGTCCTTAATAAAACCCCGCTGCTGAGTAATCAAGGGCTGGATGATGCTGTCCAAAAACATAGATATCGGTTGGTAAAGTGCTCCTTGTGCAGATATAATAGGTCTTCCCGGTGGTTTTGATGGATTTTTATGTATTTTTGGTACTGTAAATAGTACTGGTACCACCGGAAACTCCTGTTTAAGAGCCATGCATAACTTGCTGGTAATTACGCTGGACTGGCATGCCTGATCCAAGATGCCATCTAGCTCCTCCTTAAATCTCATCGTGGGATCCGTGAATAACTGCTGGTAAACTGAGGTGTCCGAAAGCGGACTATATATTTCAGATTTATAGTCCTCCAGATTCATGACTACGATCCCGCCCCCTTTGTCGGCGGGGCGGATCACAATGTCCCTATAGGCCCCCAGTTGTTTCAGGGCCCTAAATTCCGCTTTGGACATGTTGTAATGTGTTCTTGTAGTCGCTGCTGTATACTTGGAGACGGATTCATCCAATAACCGGGAGAACGTCCTAATGGAGGAGTTACTAGATGTAGGATCAAACTTGGATCTATGCATGGAATTGATGAAGGCTTGATGAGGGTCATTGACTGTAGGAGGTGGATGTACTTGAAAAAACTCTTGCAGACGGAGTTTGCGAGAAAATTTATGCAACTCTATCTGCCACCCCAATTCATCAAATTTGTTGGTCGGTATAAATGAAAGGCCGTTACTTAATGCTTTCGTTTCTATGTCACTTAAGTGCCGGTCCGACAAATTGTATATTAGTTCTTCTTTCTGGACGGAGCGCTTCTGGATCCTGGTGTTCTGTTTGCCCCTGCGGGTGGGCGTCCTCTTGTTTTTGCTATTGCCCTTGCTGCCACTGCAGGGGAGTTCCCTAAAGGGACGTTGGTGCTTTCTGATGGACCTTCGGAATCATTAACCGCAAATTCACTATCACTGTTTGATGTCACCAGTTCGGCACTGTGATCCTCTCTGCGTTTGCGCCAGCTATGTCTAGCCCTGTAATTGTAGGGCTTATGATTACCGGGTTCACCACCAGAAACCCAACGATAGACCTTATTGGTTTCGTAGTCCTCCTTTACTGTCAGAAATTTGTTCCTCTTAAATCTGATAAGCTCTTTTTTGTATGTCTCGTTCTGTTGTTGCAACTTTTGAATTAAGGACTGACTACTGTCCATCTGTAGCACTGCTTTGTGCGTTGTTTCCAACTGGTGTATTTTATCCCTGGTAATCTTAAGCTCCCGGGCAGCTTCTTCCACCACCAGCAGCATCAGGTCGAGACTACATTTATTAAGGATGCCTATCCATCGGTTACAAAATTCTGCATTGAATCTGCCTATTGTGGGAACATTGCGGATGCGGAACCCGCGTGGAATCCTTTTCTCTTTGTGATAATTGGATAGCGAGATCCCATGCATTAAATAATCGCATTCACGGCGTTTGAGCTTATTTAATTGATGGTAAACGTCATTCATGGTGAATTGTTCCTCCGAGTCGGCCAAACTCTCCGTGAAGTACAGCCTATCAGCATCTGCCTCTGTAAAGCTATATACATCAGTGTCCGCTGTAACCAGACCTCCAAAGCCGGCCGCCATCTCTTGTGACATATCTGTATACACAACCAGTTTGAGTATGCCAGTAATAATACTAGAACGTTCAGGGTATTATAGAGCACTATGTCTCTCTATTGCAAAACAAGCAAAAAGTGTCCAGTGCCTTAATAAAGTGCTAAAGTGAAGTGAAGTGCTGTTGCTGTAAAGTGCAAAAAATCGTGCTTGACTCCTGGGTCTTCTCCCTTCCACAAGGGGACTGCTTGACCACCAATATTTAATGTAAAAAAGTCATATAAAAATCATACAAACTCCAGGGGTGCCTTGTCCCAGGTGGATCGTGCAGGAAAGAACCCCGTACGTCCCAAGAATATATAGCATATAGGACCGGCACTCTCCTCTCATAAAAACTTTGCTCCGGTGCCCTCTGAAAATAATCAATAATCCAAATACCTTGTACAAGCAGCGGCACTCAGAGACTTTTAGAAGTGAGAAAAATATGAAGATTTAATCCATGTTACAATGTGTCCAGGCCAACGTTTCGGGGCACACCCGCCCCTTTGTCAAGGTGAACCAAAGTTTGCAATAGTGCCAGATATGTTTGCATTCATGGGTTTTTCACAGGGTCGTCAGTGCGGCGAGTATGGAGGACAGTCCGGCAGCCGGGCACCAGTGTAAACCGGGTTTCCATGGAGACGCGATGCAGCGGAAGCAGGGGCTACGACGGCGTCCTGGTTCCCTAGGTAACGCAGGAGGCCGACGGCGCATGGACGGAGGACTCTACGGCGCACTGATGACATCACCGCACCTGAGACGGCCGGGCGAGACGCACAGTCCGCCTTCGGCCGCGTTGCTTCCCGCCAGCGGGTCTTCTTCACAATATAAGGTACTGTGTTTGTTTGTTTTAGTCACTTTTGGTTCACCTTGACAAAGGGGCGGGTGTGCCCCGAAACGTTGGCCTGGACACATTGTAACATGGATAAAATCTTCATATTTTTCTCACTTCTAAAAGTCTCTGAGTGCCGCTGCTTGTACAAGGTATTTGGATTATTGATTATTTTCAGAGGGCACCGGAGCAAAGTTTTTATGAGAGGAGAGTGCCGGTCCTATATGCTATATATATATATATATATATATATATACAGTGTGTGTGTGTGTGTGTGTGTGTGTGTGTGTGTGTGTGTGTGTGTGTGTGTATATATATATATATATATGCAGCAAGTGGCCTGGCACTCCCGTATAACAAATATATAGTACCCGGTGCCTCCACAGGATGATGCACATACAAGAATGGATGGTGTGGTACTCACAGCAATAAGACAAGACTTCAAAAAGTGCTTGTAGTCAACATTTCAATTGTGTTTGATTTTCATCTGGACATAAAAAAGTGTACAGACATCTTACCTTTTAAACCCAGCACAGAGACACGTGTGTCGCGCCGGGCCACCGGAGCCCAAGTCAGGTCAGGCGCAGACAAATGACGTTGGCGCACAGCAGAGCATCACACGTCCAAACAATCACCATGGAAACCGTAATACAATCACTTGCAATTGCTGCAGATAAATAACAATATATACAATGTAACAATACAAAATACATGCATAAAAGCCATAATGCAATCCTCACATGCATGAAAAATGGTAACTTACAACATACGATACTAGAATACAGTACACTAAGTCTTTCATATAGGCATACTTGCCTACCTGACCCTCTCCACGAGGGAGAAAATGCTCTGTTCCTGGACTTTCCTGGTAATGTATGATTGCCATCACCTGTGGTGAAACACCTTTCTTATCAATTAACTAACTCACCACAGGTGATGGCAATCATACATTACCAGGAAAGTCCAGGAACAGAGCATTTTCTCCCTCATGGAGAGGGTCAGGTAGGCAAGTATGCATATAGGAGTAGATTTTACATAAACACTCAAGTATCGTCCATATTTAAGACCTAACTGGATTTGATCCTACAATTGCTCAATGACACAAATGATCAAATATAACAACATTGCCATAGGTTGTCACAAATAAATTAACCTATAGTAAACATGCTAAAGGCGTAACCTCGTTTAAACCTTTAGGGGCAATCACTTCAAGACGATGTATCCACATTGATTCTCTCTTTGGAAGTGCAGCACCTCTATCACCCCCCCCCCCTCCCCACCCCCCCGAATTAACAGGGGTATATGGTCGATCATCCTGTACTTTAACGTAGACAGGTTGTGACCCGCTGACAGAAAGTGATTTGCTACCGGTTGGTCAGATTTACCCATAGATAATGCAAGTTAGATAATAGATCCGTGCATGGCCATCCTTTCCTTGAATTTCCTTATGGTCTTGCCAATATAAGATAGGCCGCAGGGCCAAGTGATTGGATAGACAACGAATTGAGAATCACATGTAGGATGGTGCCTTATCATATACTTTTTCCCTGACTGACAGTGAAAAAATGAATCTCTGGTAATCATATGGTTACAGGTAACACACTACACTTAAAGTAACCCCACTTCTTGTTGGCTGAAAAATGTTGAGAGGTATTTTTACCCTTACGGGAAATGTCAGATTTAATCAAAATATCACGACGATTATTAGGTCTGGAGTAACAAGGCATTAGCGACGTATCACAGAGTACTAAATCAGTGTCTGTCTGTACTAGACTCCAAAGCTTTTTAGAAACTCCATTAATTTCAGGTGACAAAGTATGGTACTGATTATTCCCAACAAGCTGCTTTTTCTCATTAGTTTTAATTTGCAAGGATAGTAGAGTGTCACAATTCAAAGATAACTCATTATGTTTCATAGTTTTAAGTGTTTGTCTATTATAACCCAGAACCACAAATTTATCAATGTGTCAATCTATAGTGAGGCTATGTCACGATTGCTATTAATTCTCATAAGTCTAATCATTTGAGAATAAGGTACACTACCTTTAGTGCCTCGTGGATGACAGCTAGTGGAATGAAGGAACGGATTCCTATCTGTCTTTTAAGTAAAAACTGTAGTATTAATTGTTTTATCCTGTATAGAAATTTTTACATCAAGGAAATCAGTCTCTTGTTGATGCATTTCAATTGTCAACTTCACAGGGCTATCCGTGGCATTATGCTGGTTAATAATACTCTCTAATTCCTCACTAGTCCCTGTCCAAATCAATAAAAGATTATCTATGAACCTAGTAAAGAAAAATATTTTTGAACTAATAATCGGGTCAGCAAAAAATCCTCAATATCAAACATGTAAATATCAATATCATCCTCAATATCAAACATGTAAATGTTGGCATACGTTGGTGCCACAGAAGAACCCATGGCACAGCCAACGTTTTGCATATAATACTTAGAATCAAACAGAAAAAAGTTTTTTAGTAAGTATTAATTCCAACCTTTTCATCCAAACATCAATTTGAGTATAAGAGAAAGTATTCTTGCTGAGTAACAATTTCTTAACTGCGCACAACCCAGCTGCATGAGGGATAACAGTATACAGGCTTGTCACATCAGCGGTGGTTCTAAGTACTATATGCAAAACGTTGGCTGTGCCATGGGTTCTTCCATGGCACCGACGTATGCCAACATTTACATGTTTGATATTGAGGATGATCTTTTTTTTCCTGACCTGATTATTAGTTCAAAATTATTTTTCTTTACTAAGTTGATAGATGATTTTTTATTGATTTGGATTTTATTGATTTACCTATATATACAGTGGAACAGGAAAGTATTCACAGCGCTCCACTTTTTCCACATTTTGTTATGTTACAGACTTATTCCAAAATGGAATAAATAAATTTTTTTCCCTCAAAATTCTACACACAATACTGTCACGATCCGGGTATCTGGACGCCATTTCTTACCCATCAGATGCCTCCTAAGGCTGGCTCAGCGCTCCAGGACCGGATTCCATCTGTTATCCTAATGTTCACATTCCTGCATCCTCTCCTGTCTCTCTGAGACGCTGTCACAGTAACGCCTTATTACATCTGGCATGGCGTCTCCCGCGGCCTCCGCCGCCGTCCCTGAGCTTCTGCATGCAGAGTGTCAGAGTGGCGATTACGTCAGCCGCGGCCTCCGCTGTGTCCGCGTGGTTGGATGTGCACTTGTCAGCCTGGCGTCTCCTGTCTCCAGTGGCCGGCGCCGCCATTACTGTTTTCATTACCACATGGATTACAAACCAAACTTCCCTCCAAGTGTCTGCATGGGTGCAGCCATCTTGGATTCTGTCAGCTGATCATTTCCTCCAATCTGTTGTCAGTATTGTTAATCTGCATAATTGCCTAGCCAATCCCTTCCTTGCTGCAGGTATAAATACACTGTGCCTGAGCAAGGAAGGCGTCAGTGCTTTGGTTGTCAAACCTAGTTCCTGTTTGTCTCTCTCCTGTGATTGTCTTCCAGGTTCCAGCTCCTGTCTCAAGACTTCCACCATAGAGACCCGCACCAGCATTCCACCTGCGGTGTAGCCTGACTCTCCAATCCATTGTGGATTCATCTGTTTCCAGCTACAACATTACCTGCTTCCAGCCCAGCTTCCAGCAGAGTACAGCTTCTCTTAAAGGGCCGGTGTCCTTTCTACACTTTACCACTCTCCACCGGTATTATTATTTCTCCGCTCTCAAGTTCTACATTACAGTTCATATTTCATCGCTCCCAAGTTCATTTATTATTTAACTGGTTCCAGCCAGTATCCACTCCGTGCTAACAACAGTCTGGTTCCAGCCAGTATCCACAGCAGCCGTTTTATCTTCAGCAACCCAGCTTTTCCTGGAGCACCAGCTGGTACAATCCTGGGTTATCTCCATTGCTACAGTCGGGCCTGGTAAGGACTTTCCATCTAGAAGATTATAAGAACTATCTCACACTACCAGTGCCCTGTGGCTCCTGCCATCCTGTAGTACCCAGGAACTGTATTTATTCTTTGCTGACTTTTACGTTTTCTTTTACTGCTGCTGTGTTGCGGAGTTGTCATAATAAACATCATTGACTTTTATCCAAGTTGTCGTGGTCACGCCTTCGGGCAGTTATTATTCATGTTACTTACATGTCCAGGGGTCTGATACAACCTCCCAGGTTCCGGTACATCTCAGCCCCTACAACTGAGGCTGCCTCCCGTCAGCTCAGTCCCTCAGTTGTGACAGTAAGCACTGACCTAATGAATCCAGCCGGAGACCAGGATCAAGCGGCCAGGCCGATGCAAGAACTGGCAGCCCGACTAGAACATCAGGAGGCTGCACAGGGCCACATCATCCGCTGTCTCCAGGATTTCTCTACTCGGCTGGATGGGATTCAGACAACTCTCCGTGGATCAGGCGCGTCTGGTGCGTCAACCACAGTGACTCCAGCTATAACCCCACCCACCTTACCCATTTCTGCTCCACGTCTTCATCTTCCAACGCCAGCAAAATTTGACGGATCTCCCAGATTCTGCAGGGGATTTCTCAACCAGTGTGAGATTCAGTTTGAGCTACAACCTGGCAATTTTCCCAGTGACCGTACAAAAATTGCCTACATTATTTCTCTTCTCAGTGGCTCAGCCCTTGATTGGGCATCACCGTTATGGGAGAGGTCCGACACCCTGCTATCTTCCTACACTGCCTTCGTGTCAACATTCAGGCGCATCTTCGACGAGCCAGGCCGGGTAACCTCAGCTTCATCCGAGATTCTTCGTTTACGCCAGGGGTCACGTACTGTAGGACAATATCTGATACAGTTCCAGATCCTGGCATCCGAACTGGCATGGAACGACGAGGCCCTGTATGCTGCATTCTGGCATGGCTTATCTGAGCGTATTAAAGATGAGTTAGCTACCAGAGACTTACCTTCTAAGTTAGATGAGCTAATCTCACTCTGCACGAAAGTTGATTTACGTTTCAGAGAGAGAGCAGCTGAGCGTGGAAGATTATCTGCTCCAAAATCTTCTGCTCCTCCTCCTCGTCAACTGTCACCATCTAAAGATGAGCCCATGCAACTTGGCCGTTCCCGTTTAACTCCTGCTGAGCGCCGAAGACGTCTCTCCGAGTCTCTCTGTCTCTATTGTGCAGCTCCGTCTCACACCATTAATGCCTGTCCCAAACGTCCGGGAAACTCCAAATCCTAGCTCGCCAAGGAGAGGGCCGGCTAGGAGTAATGATCTCCTCTCCATCTCCTCAAGATTGTAATCTCCCAGTCTCGCTTCAAGTTGCTCAACGTTATCGGAACGTCATTGCCCTCCTTGATTCCGGAGCAGCTGGGAACTTTATTACCGAAGCCTATGTTAAACGGTGGTCCCTACCCACCGAGAGACTTCCTTCGTCCATTTCTTTAACTGCCGTGGATGGCAGCAAAATTTTTGATGCAGTTATTTCTTTAAGGACTCTACCAGTTCGTCTGAGAGTGGGAGTTCTTCATTCCGAACTTATTTCTTTTTTAGTGATTCCAAGAGCCACACATCCTGTGGTCCTGGGCCTTCCATGGCTCCGTCTTCACAATCCTACAATTGATTGGACGACTACGCAAATCCTGGCATGGGGTTCCTCCTGTGCTGAGACATGTTTGTTTAAAGTATTGCCTGTCTGTTCTTCCTCCCCCAGGTCGTCTGATGTTCCACCTCCTCCATATCAAGATTTCACGGATGTGTTCAGTAAAGCTTCTGCTGATATCCTTCCTCCTCATAGAGAATGGGACTGCCCGATTGATCTCGTTCCAGGGAAGGTTCCACCTCGAGGCCGAACTTATCCGTTGTCTCTGCCTGAGACGCATTCTATGGAGGAATACATTAAAGAGAACCTAGCAAAGGGGTTCATTCGACCTTCTTCTTCCCCAGCCGGCGCAGGCTTCTTTTTTGTAAAAAAGAAAGATGGTGGTCTGCGGCCGTGCATCGACTACAGAGGTTTGAACGACATTACCATCAAGAACCGTTATCCTTTACCCCTGATTACTGAGCTCTTTGACAGAGTTAGCGGAGCTACCATCTTTACAAAGCTGGACTTGAGAGGTGCATACAATCTCATCCGGATCCATGAGGGTGACGAGTGGAAGACCGCCTTTAACACCCGTGACGGACATTATGAGTACCTCGTCATGCCCTTCGGATTGAGTAATGCTCCAGCTGTCTTCCAGCATTTTGTCAATGAGATCTTCAGAGACATTCTATACCGTCATGTCGTGGTCTATCTAGACGATATCCTCATTTTTGCCAACGATTTAGAGGAACATCGTTTTTGGGTTAAAGAGGTTCTGTCCCGTCTCCGTGTCAATCATCTCTATTGCAAATTAGAGAAATGCGTCTTTGAAGTCAAGTCCATTCCGTTTCTAGGGTACATTGTGTCCGGTTCCGGACTAGAGATGGATCCTGAGAAACTACAAGCAATCCAAAATTGGCCGATACCCTTAACCCTCAAAGGGGTCCAGAGGTTCTTGGGGTTCGCCAACTATTACCGAAAGTTTATACGAGACTTTTCCACCATTTTGGCGCCTATTACTGCTTTCACTAAGAAGGGTGCTAACCCGTCCAAGTGGTCTGAAGAAGCCATGCAAGCATTTCATCTTTTAAAACAAAGGTTCATCTCTGCGCCTGTTCTGAAACAGCCTGACATCGACTCTCCTTTCATCTTAGAGGTGGATGCCTCCTCCGTTGGAGTAGGAGCGGTGTTATCTCAGAGGGCTAAAGATGGCCATTTACACCCTTGCAGTTTCTTCTCCAGGAAGTTCTCCCCAGCTGAGCGCAACTATGCCATTGGCGACCAGGAGTTGCTAGCCATCAAGCTCGCTCTAGAAGAGTGGAGGTATCTGTTGGAGGGAGCTTCTCATTCAATCACCATACTTACAGACCACAAGAATCTTTTATATCTGAAAGGCGCACAATGTCTCAACCCTCGTCAGGCCAGATGGGCACTTTTCTTTTCCAGGTTCGACTTTAAACTCCAGTTCTGTCCGGGCTCTCAGAATCGCAAGGCCGATGCCCTTTCCCGCTCATGGGAGCAAGAAAATGAGTCAGAGTCTTCAGACAAGCATCCTATTATAAATCCGTTGGCATTTTCCACGGTAGGGATGGACTCTACGCCCCCATCAGGGAAAAGTTTGGTGAAACCGATGCTAAGGAAGAAGCTCATGCATTGGGCCCATGCTTCCCGTTTTGCCGGACATACAGGTATCCAAAAAACCCTGGAGTTTATCTCTAGGTCCTATTGGTGGCCAACTCTGAAAAAGGACGTCTTGGAGTTTATTGCATCTTGCCCAAAGTGTGCTCAACATAAGGTATCCCGCCAGTCGCCTGCGGGGCAACTGGTTCCACTATCTGTTCCCCGTCGACCTTGGACCCATTTGTCGATGGATTTTATTACAGATTTACCCATGTGCAACAAGTTCAATACCATCTGGGTGGTAGTTGACCGGTTCACCAAGATGGCACACTTCATTCCTCTCACCGGTCTTCCGTCAGCTTCCAAGTTGGCTCAAGTATTCATACAAGAGATCTTCCGACTCCACGGTCTTCCTGAAGAAATTATCTCAGATCGAGGAGTTCAATTCACAGCCAAATTCTGGCGAAGTTTATGTCAAGTCCTTCAAGTCAAGCTAAAGTTTTCCACGGCTTACCATCCTCAGACCAATGGTCAAACCGAGAGGGTGAATCAGGACTTGGAGGCCTTCCTCCGCATCTATGTGTCCTCCTCTCAAGATGACTGGGTTCAATTACTTCCCTGGGCCGAGTTCTGTCATAACAACCAGTATCATTCTTCATCTGCTTCAACACCATTCTTCACTAACTTTGGATTCCACCCTAAAGTCCCTGAGTTCCAACCGCTTCCAGCAACTTCTGTTCCCGCAGTGGATATCACCTTGCATCAGTTTGCCAATATCTGGAAGAGCGTACGATCAGCTCTGCTCAAGGCATCGTTCAGGTACAAGAAGTTTGCGGATAAGAAGCGTCGAGCAGTTCCTGCTCTCAAGGTGGGTGATCGGGTATGGTTATCCACGAAGAATTTGAGGTTAAGAGTTCCCAGCATGAAGTTTGCACCTCGCTATATCGGTCCTTTCAAGATTGAACAAGTCATCAATCCTGTTGCTTACAGACTTCAGTTGCCTCCCTTCTTAAAAATACCCAGGACATTCCATGTTTCCCTGTTGAAACCGCTGATCTTGAATCGGTTTCATTCCTCACTTCCTCCAACTCCGAAAGTCCAAACTCAACGAGGCGTTGAGTATGAAGTGGCCAAGATCCTGGACTCACGTCACCGTTACGGTCAACTACAGTATCTTATTGACTGGAAGGGTTACGGCCCTGAGGAACGTTCATGGACCAATGCTTCTGATGTCCATGCTCCTGCCTTGGTCCGGAGATTCCATTCCAAGTTTCCTCAAAAGCCAAAGAAGTGTCCTGGGGCCACTCCTAAAGGGGGGGGGGGTGCTGTCACGATCCGGGTATCTGGACGCCATTTCTTACCCATCAGATGCCTCCTAAGGCTGGCTCAGCGCTCCAGGACCGGATTCCATCTGTTATCCTAATGTTCACATTCCTGCATCCTCTCCTGTCTCTCTGAGACGCTGTCACAGTAACGCCTTATTACATCTGGCATGGCGTCTCCCGCGGCCTCCGCCGCCGTCCCTGAGCTTCTGCATGCAGAGTGTCAGAGTGGCGATTACGTCAGCCGCGGCCTCCGCTGTGTCCGCGTTGTTGGATGTGCACTTGTCAGCCTGGCGTCTCCTGTCTCCAGTGGCCGGCGCCGCCATTACTGTTTTCATTACCACATGGATTACAAACCAAACTTCCCTCCAAGTGTCTGCATGGGCGCAGCCATCTTGGATTCTGTCAGCTGATCATTTCCTCCAATCTGTTGTCAGTATTGTTAATCTGCATAATTGCCTAGCCAATCCCTTCCTTGCTGCAGGTATAAATACACTGTGCCTGAGCAAGGAAGGCGTCAGTGCTTTGGTTGTCAAACCTAGTTCCTGTTTGTCTCTCTCCTGTGATTGTCTTCCAGGTTCCAGCTCCTGTCTCAAGACTTCCACCATAGAGACCCGCACCAGCATTCCACCTGCGGTGTAGCCTGACTCTCCAATCCATTGTGGATTCATCTGTTTCCAGCTACAACATTACCTGCTTCCAGCCCAGCTTCCAGCAGAGTACAGCTTCTCTTAAAGGGCCGGTGTCCTTTCTACACTTTACCACTCTCCACCGGTATTATTATTTCTCCGCTCTCAAGTTCTACATTACAGTTCATATTTCATCGCTCCCAAGTTCATTTATTATTTAACTGGTTCCAGCCAGTATCCACTCCGTGCTAACAACAGTCTGGTTCCAGCCAGTATCCACAGCAGCCGTTTTATCTTCAGCAACCCAGCTTTTCCTGGAACACCAGCTGGTACAATCCTGGGTTATCCCCATTGCTACAGTCGGGCCTGGTAAGGACTTTCCATCTAGAAGATTATAAGAACTATCTCACACTACCAGTGCCCTGTGGCTCCTGCCATCCTGTAGTACCCAGGAACTGTATTTATTCTTTGCTGACTTTTACGTTTTCTTTTACTGCTGCTGTGTTGCGGAGTTGTCATAATAAACATCATTGACTTTTATCCAAGTTGTCGTGGTCACGCCTTCGGGCAGTTATTATTCATGTTACTTACATGTCCAGGGGTCTGATACAACCTCCCAGGTTCCGGTACATCTCAGCCCCTACAACTGAGGCTGCCTCCCGTCAGCTCAGTCCCTCAGTTGTGACAAATACCTCATAATGACAACGTGAAAAAAATGTTTTTGAGATTTTTGCCAATTTATTAAAAATAAAAAATGAGAAATAACGGCCCTCATTCCGAGTTGTTCGCTCGCAAGGCGATTTTAGCAGAGTTACACACGCTAAGCCGCCGCCTACTGGGAGTGAATCTTAGCTTCTTAAAATTGCGAACGATGTATTCGCAATATTGCGATTACAAACTACTTAGCAGTTTCTGAGTAGCTTCAACCTTACTCGGCATCTGCGATCAGTTCAGTGCTTGTCGTTCCTGGTTTGACGTCACAAACACACCCAGCGTTCGGCCAGACACTCCTCCGTTTCTCCAGCCACTCCCGCGTTTTTTCCGGAAACGGTAGCGTTTTATCCACACGCCCATAAAACGCCGTGTTTCCGCCCAGTAACACCCATTTCCTGTCAATCACACTACGATCGCCGGAGCGAAGAAAAAGCCGTAAGTAAAAATACTATCTTCATAGCAAAATTACTTGGCGCAGTCGCAGTGCGAACATTGCGCATGCGTACTAAGCAGAAAAACGCTGCGATGCGAAGAAAAATACAGAGCGAACGACTCGGAATGAGGGCCAACATGTACATAAGTATTCACAGCCTTTGCTCAATACTTTGTTGATGCACCTTTGGCAGCAATTACAGCCTTAAGTGTTTTTGAATATGATGCCATAAGCTTGGCACAGCTATCTTTAGCCAGTTTCGCCCATTTCTCTTTGCAGCACCTCTCAAGCTCCATCAGGTTGGATGGGAAGTGTCGGTGCACGGTATTTTCAGATCTCTCCAGAGATGTTCAATCGGATTCAAGTCTGCCATGGTCAGTATGGTGCTCCACCACTGGCTGAGTAAACTGCTTGGTGGATATGGTGTAATCCAGTGCTTCATACTGCAATAGCCTCTTAGTCCCAACAGGTGCCAATGGATGGTAGACAGGTCCTCCTACTTCATTTTGCTCCATTTGGGAACCCCATGTGGAGCAAAACGCATTAGTCAGGACCTGTCAACCATCCATTTGCACCTGTTAGGACTAAGAGGCGATTGCAGTATGCAGCGCTGGATTACACCATATCCACCAAGCAGTTTACTCAGCTGTCAGTGGAGCACCACACTGAACGTGACTGTGAGCAGCATTGCCACTGATGTGGAGTTTCCTAAAGCAGAGACGAGCAGCAGTAGAGAATACCTACTGCCAGGGAGCGAGCATCATGCTGACTTCAGCTGTAAAATGGCTACAAAGCAGCCTTGAGCTGTATAGATCAGTCCGGTAAAACAGCTCTTAGTAAGCTCCCTTAGTGATTGCTCATATTACATGACCACACGGAGCAAATAATAGTGGGACACTTTGATGCTGGCAACTTTGCAATACATAGAGAACCTCTGCAGCCAACAGTCATATAGTTGAACACTTTCGAATAGTGACTTTAATTGTGTGTGATTAAAGTAATACATCATCACAGAGGCAGAACTCTGGGAGGCAACGGAGTCATCTGCCGCCGGGCTCCTGCTCTGAAGGGGGGCACCTCTCCTCCTATTCTGTGACACCATTGAATTAAGTTAATTGATAGCTGTCGCTGTCTTTTTAGTGGCCGACTTCCTCACTGGTCCCCGCACCTTACAAGTCACACCCTCTTTATTATACTGAATATACACATTTTACAAGTATCACACCCAGGATTAGAAACCACAACCTATTACACTGGAAGCAGACACCTTACTGATCAAGCTGTTTGCTCCTGTATAGGAAATTTGAGAATTTTAACTATATGAAGATACTTCTCTGACAATTACACGTAACTTCATATAGTAAGAATTCTCATGCTTCCTCTACAGGAGCAAATAACTCCATCAGTAAAGTGTCTGCTGTTAGTGAAACAGGTCATGGGTTCTAATCCTGGGTGTGACTGCTAAGAATTTTGTGATGAAAAATAAAAGTAAATTAAATGTATAAATACAGTATATACATTTTTTTCAGAACACTACACACAAACACACACACACGCACGCACGCACGCACGCATACATTTATTTATCTTAATATAGGAAATAGGGGGGGCACCAATATTTATCTTGCCTCCGGGCAACTGGGACGAACTTACGCCACTGCATCATCAGTTCTACTTTAAGGATCTACAAAGGAACCATTGCACTTTATTGTTTCCTTTACACACACAAAAAGATACAGGTGGTAACTTTGTTACATTTTGTTTTATTATATGTATGTAACTTTGATGTTGCAATCGATTGCATGATTTTTAGCTATTAAAGTAATAAAAACCATATATATTATGGAAGGGACCGCGTAGAGCATGGAGTTAATGTGGAACATCAGGATTTCCCAGGTTTAGCAGAGCAGCAGCAGCAGGACTGAAGGGTCCAGTCCAGGTTTTGCCTCAATCAGTTGTCAGCCAGAAGCAAGGCTAATTAATTAATTAATTAATTAATTAATAGCACCTCTAATCTGCCTTTAAATATGTGATCAGTGAACAGAGACATTGCTCCTGACAGCAGTTAGTGCCCAGGCGATAGGTGGGAGTGTGGGGTTACGTTAGGAGCCATTTGGAACACGCACTGTCTGTGATTACCAGTATTTTGACTGTTATCTGCTATTGTGAGAACTGCCTTTAAAATCCTGCATGTAGAGCTGTATGCTGCCTGAGGTGGAAATAAAAGTGTGTTGGTTTTCAGCCCGTCCATGTGAATATATATATTTACCACAGAAAGTGGGTTTTGGATGTTTATTCAGCCATCATATGCACCCGCTTATTTATAGGCACAGTACCATTATACTTTTTTCAGTGCAAACCCTCGATAAGTAAGCATTTTTTCGGTGATTGCGACCGTGAAAACACATAGGTCCGTGGCTTTTTGTGGAAAAGGCTATTTTTCTACCGAAAAAAGGTGGGGGGTCTATAATTGGTTAGCACATTAATGACCATCAGGCTAATGTCGTGAAAAAAGCCTGTTTGTTAGCAAGAAAAATGACCGCGGCTAACAGGATACCCCCCATTGTCTTATCCTGTAAACCGCTGTTTTCCTGTTTATCTCATTTGTTTATGTACTTTGTTATCCACTGCCGATCCCTTGTGGAGGAGGCTCACTCAACCTTGTGACAACTTTCATTCCTCATCCAAGAGAACACTGAAAAGGTGGTAAGTATGCACCTACTTTTATTTTGTAATTGTACCAATAATATAACAGCCGCTTGGTTGTTATGAGTTTACATCCATTGGAAATGTAAGAAATACGCTATACATTCAGACCTGGATAGCATCGATATAAATTGTGAATTTGCAAAAGGTCACAAGTCAGCACTTTATACAAACATGCACAGAAACATGCATTGATGGGCATTGGACATTTACAGCTCAGCATCTCTTACAGACAGAGAAACCACAGTTCCCACTTGCTTTTCAATTTTCCTGGTGCCAAGCGGTGCCAGACTGTGGATGCTCATCGGATGGGGAGTAGGCTGGAGTCTAGTCTGGAAAAGAAGCAGGGCTCCATTAGCATTCAATAGGGAAATGTACTTTTTTAAGTATATTAAACATGGAATGAAAACAAAATGACAGTATACCCTGTTACTGCAAGAATTTGCTCATTTAGCAATCTGATAAACATTCCACCTAACCTAAATGGTTTGACAGTGTAAACCTTACTATAATAAGAATGCCACCCTGAATGGGCTACTTTAAAAGCCTGCTGTTCACTGCAACCCTGCACAATACTATTTTCCTAACAACTGTAATTTTCCCAGATGATTTAGATATGTAAGATATGAACTATTGCAAAATTTGAGTAGTTACCCCTTTGTCACACTCAGCCAATTTGATTCTAAACATTAGATAATCAGTTTAACCCCTTAAATGTCCACAGTTGAATATATTGTATACTGTACATGCTTTTGAAGAAAAATAACACTTTTGAAGCAATAGAGCCCTCTTGTGGTCATGTATAGGTAGTACTGCACTTCTGAATTTTATAGTTTTATAGTTACTGTATGTGCTTAAATATTGGTTAAAATGCATGAAAGCCTTTTATTTAGTAGAGTCTTTGTGGTGGATTTCTAACACATTTCTTTTGTGCTCTTTATTTGTTGGGCTCTTATGCCATCTATTGTGATGGTATAGCGCTGTTCAGATCTAAAACTTTGCTGTGTGGGGGTGGGTGAGAGCCTGGGAGCGAGGTGTAAAAATTAATGTGAACTCCTACCCTTTGTATTTCTAGCTCCTTCCACTCCATATACTGTACTTCTATGTACTCTTTTACAATACAAATATAAGGGCAATCAAAGAATAATACACATGTGCATCATTCGGTTCTTACTGTAAACCACATGTGCTGTGGTCAGACATTTAACTACAGAGCTATCCGTAATAATGTAGCATGTGCTTGCATCACGGTAATAATAACCGTCACTGACTTAATCCTGTATTAAAATATACAGCATTCCAAACAAGAGATATGAACATTAATCTATATTCAGACACTTCACTTGTGTTATATATACTGTGTGTCATTTGTTAATAACAATATAATCTATGTAGTGTGCAGCTGCAGGCTAGTAGGTGGGCAGCAGGGATATACTCAGTACTTATTACCCCCTAATAGCTTGCAGCTGCATACTACATAGATCTGCTTTAATTTGGTGGTCTAAACAAGTGGATCTCAACCTCGGTCCTCAAGTACCCCCAACAGTTCATGTTTTCCAGGTCACCTAGCAGTTGAACAGGTGTATTCATTACTCACTGACACATATTAAAAGGTCCACAGGTGGAGCAAATTATTTCACTTGCAATCCTGTGAGGAGACCTGGAAATCATGAACTGTTGGGGGTACTTGAGGACTGCGGTTGAGAACCACTGTTCTAAACTAAGAATTGCAGGTAGCTTACATATAGTTAGAATTCCTAAGTAGGCTACATAATTGCAAAATAGCAGACGTGTTAAGTGTTCAACTGTGTAGTTCATGAGGTCTGGTGTTCAAATCCTCTGTGCGGCATGATGTTCATTGTGGATTTTTATACAGGGGATTGCACTAAAAATAATTACTAACAAAATGCACATATGTGTTACACTAATACTGATAATTGCAGCTTGGTGATGGAGTTCAATTGTAGTTACAAAAGTGTGAGGGGTGCGGAGAGGATTACAGATGCACTGTACTAGGTGAGGTGATTGTCTCAATCACACCCCTCCTGGATCCACTACTGAGGAGGAGGAGGAGGAGAAGGGAAAGAAGAAGAAGAAGCCCTGCCTTTCACCCAATCTGAAACCTAGCATAATGAACAATATGGTACTGCTATCTTTTCAGGAAATCACTTCTGACTGCCTTTACTTGACACAAACTGCGCTCTGAGCAATTGGGGCTAGAAACTTAGTGTAAGGGGAAACCTCAGGCAGTGTCGAACTGGAGCATGAAGGGCCCACTGGAGGAACACAGTGGTAGGGACCCATGCTTAAGGGGAGTGGCCAGTTACCATAGGGTGAGATCAGAACCCACAGAGGCTTTGACAGCCATTAGAGACCATCGGGGAAATGTTATAGGGTCTGAGTTTGGAAAATGTGTTGGACTCAGACAATGTAATAGGATGTAGGAGCATGCAAGCTAGCATGTTTCCTGCAATCCAGAAACTCGCACAGACCAAACTCACATTCAGATGCTATGGAAAACACACAACTCGGCCAATGTAATAGAGTGTGAGTTTTAAACTTGCACCCAAAACCTTACCAAAAACTCCCCTATAAATAGACCAGCTTTGTATAGGTGAGTTTAACAGAAGTATGCGTAGATCAATGAGATATGTGCATGCTTCTGTCAGTAAAAGTTATAAAATAGTTAAAAAATGAAAAAAAAAAAAAAAAATTACGTAAGGTTTCCCTCAAAAGCATAAAAGCATAACCAGACCCAGGCTCTTTGAGCTGGTACTTAAAATTCTGAGAAAAGAAGGTGTGAGGTTCCCCAGAATTTTAAAAATCAGCTCCGGGCTCTTGGACCAGTCCTGGTTCTAAAAACATGGGGGAAAAGAACCAGCACTGGGTTCCACTTGACAGGTTCCCGTGGCTGAAGCATTACCACACCTAACTAGTCAGCACAAGCTAGGGTTCCCTTGGGGAGTGGGGACCCCCCCAATAAATGGGTCCCCCCTCTAGGGCACCCAAAGCCAGGGCTGAAGGAAAGGGCTATCTGCGGCACCAATGTGCGGTGCGGTGGGTGCAGAGCAATTAAGTTGTAAAAGTTAGAATTAATATTGTCTTTTACAGGTGGGACTATATGTCCCAGCAAGCCTCCCCTGCATGCTGGTACCTGGAGAACCACAAGTACCAGCATGTGGGGCATTGAAGGGCCCACTGGTACCTATAGCCCCTCTGTAAAATAAATACTTATAAAAAGACAGTACACACACAATGACATTAGAACTTTACTAAACACCCTTGCACACTCACACATACTTACCTAACCATTCACGTCCTCTTGTCCATACAGAATCCACGGTAGCAGCAAATAAAAAAATTACACTCATCTCTTTCTATTGTACATCAGGTCTTCTTTGGTTCAAGTAGGCATCCAAGGGGTTAAAAAATAAACTGCTATACCCGAGCCAATGCAGACTAAGTGCATGTGTTAACATATACACTTACTCTACGTGAATGAGCATAATCCGGGTGACTCCTGTCATTGTAGGAGCCACCAGCCAAATAGCAAGTGCATCCATAGGAGCTGCTCTCTGATTGGCTGTGTGTGGTTTTGCTGTCACTCAAACTTCCCCATATACTTGAATGGTGGGAAAGTTCCACTGAAGTCTAAGGGAAGAACCACTACATTGTATTCAATTATTGAAATGCAAGGTTAACCTATATTTTTCTTTAAAAAAAAAACCCCACAAGGTTGATAGAGGTTAACCTTGCAGTTCCCATCATAGGAAACAATGTAGCAGTTCTCACCATAGACTTCAATGGCACTCCCCCACCATAGAAGTATATGGGAGAAGTTTTTTTGGTAGCACAGCTGTTTCATTTGGTGAGTTGTGGGACAAACTTGCACCTTGAAATGTGCGAGAAGATGTGAGTTTGTCCCTCACTAAAAACTCAAACACTATTACATTTGGCCCCATGTTTCTGACCCTCTAAAAAGCATCAATGTATAATCTGAGTTTACTTTCCAGAACCTAACATTAGAGGAAGAGGTGCAGCCCTCAGACAGTGGAGCCCACCAGGGATTTTCCCTGATGCCTGGTGGGCCAGTCAGACTCCATCACTCAATCTAGCACTCACCTACCTCAGACTACAGATCTAAATGGACTCTTCCCCAACCCAGCCACTCAATCTCATGGAACTCAGCTGCCACCATCTGCTGTTTAATTACAAACCAGCTCACACACTTTGTTCTGATAGCCAAAAAAGGTAATACGGTGGTCCCTTGTGGGGGTCTGCAGCTTTTGTGGGAATGCCTTTGCTGGTGGGGAAGTGAATCCCTAACTGCCCCTGTCCTACCTTCCTTCACCTCTGGCGCTGGTTTCTCCTCTTTCAAACTTCTGGTCCCGGCGTCCAACGAGTTTCGTGACATTGCACTTTGTAAAGGACAAATGTTTTAACCATTTATTTATTTTCAGCTTTGAACCAACACACAATAAACAATAGTGCTTCCACACTTTATATCATTAATACCTATTCAGGAAGCTATGCAATCACCGTAAGTTCCCTATTGTTAAGAGTCACCGCAACAGTATACAGCCTGTCTCTGTAAATGCAGCTACAGTGGTGCCGAAAGAGGAGGGGGGGGGGGTTTTACATATTACCTGGGCCCAGGTCTGACGGGGGGGCCCAGTGGGGGTCCAGGCCCACTCCTCCTGTGATTAGGCCATGCCCCCTGAAAAGTACCTGGGCCCAGACAGGCTCTCTACTGTCCTTGCTGGAAGGCATGCCATGCTCCTGTGAATGGGTGCTTCTCATGTGTTAGACATGTCCCCAAAGATGTTTGGCCATTATCCCCGCATGCTGTGGTCACACACCCTCTGGGATGGGGGGATTGGCCCATAAAGTTGTTTTACTAGGGCCCAGAATTTCTCTACTCTCTACTCAGCTGCAACATACTTAATTGCAAGGGGTCTGTTTCTAGGGTTCCGATTGGCTCCCACAACAAGTTAAAGCACAGTCAGGGCTTCAGTGCATTGCTGGTCACAGCTTCTGTCCTGCATGAAGTAACCTGCCCTGCTGCTGTTTGTCCTGTGGAAATTTATCCGGATTCTGCTTGCCAGTATCCAGCACTTTGTTTCTGCCTTTGGATATCTCAGTCTGTCCCTAGCCCCTGCTCTGACTTGTGCCTGTCTTGTTATTCTTTGTTTCTGGACCTGGGCTTCAGCTTGCCTGACTCCTCTACCTTGCTTGCAGCTTTTACCTTTAACTGTTTATTTGCCTATAGCCTCTGAATTATTCCGTTTCGCACCTCAGCCCATTACTTGTGTTCTCACCTAGTTTGTACTAGAGATGAGCAGGTTTGGTTCTCAGAGTACCGAACCCTTCCGAACTTCACTACCCTAGCCCGAATCCGAGCCTGGCTCGGGTTTTCCCACCTGACTCGGAAACTAGAATGAGGCAAAACGTCATCATCCCGCTGTCGGATTCTCGCGGGGTTTGGATTCTATATAAGGAGCCGCGCGTCACCGCCATTTTCACTCTGGTATTGGAGAGTGTAGAGAGCGGACGTGTCTCCGTCCTCTGTGTCCTGCATCTGTTCAGTGGTGGTGTCTTGTGCTGCATCAGTCCAGTCACAGTGGTTGTGTCCTCTGCTGCCATATGTCCAGTGCTGCTGTATAAGTCCAGTCCATTGCAGTGGTGCTTTGTTGTCCTGCATCAGTACATTAGTAGTGTTTTGTGCTGCATCAGTCCAGCCATAGTGGTGGTGTCCTCTGCTGCCATATGTCCAGTGCTGCTGTACAAGTCTAGTCCAGTGGTGCTGTGTTGTGCTGCATCAGTCCAGTGGTGCTGTGTTGTGCTGCATCAGTCCAGTGGTGCTGTGTTGTGCTGCATCAGTCCAGTGGTGGTGTCTTGTGCTGCGTCAGTCCAGTCACAGTGGTGGTGTCCTCTGCTGCCATATGTCCAGTGCTGCTGTATAAGTCCAGTTCATTGCAGTGGTGCTGTGTTATCCTGCATCAGTTTAGTGGTGGTGTCCCTGTGCTGCTGTATATGTCCAGTGGTACTGCCGTATATGTCCAGTGATACTGCCGAATATGTCCAGTGATACTGCCGTATATGTCCAGCGGTACTGCCGTATAAATCCAGTGATACTGCCGTATAATTCCAGTGGTACTGGTGTATAAATCCAGTGATACTGCCGTAAAATTCCAGTGGTACTGGTTTATAATTCCAGCGGTACTGGCGTATAAATCCAGTCCAGTGATACTGTTGAATATATGTCCAGTGGAACTGCTGTATAATTCCAGTGATACTGCCGTAAATGTCCAGTGATACTGCCGTATAAATCCAGTGATACTGCCGCATAATTCCAGTGATCCTGCCGTATAATTCCAGTGGTACTGGCGTATAATTCCAGTCCAGTGGTGCTGTCATATAAGTCCAGTGGTGCTGTCCTGTGCTGTATATTGTTTACTCCAAATAAAGGGGTTATTAATATTTAATCCAAATAATTTTCACAGGGTTTGCCCTGTGTGGTGTAGGGGTACGCTCGCCTGTGCTGCATATTGTTACAATAGTTCCAAATAAAAAGGTTATTATTATTCAAATTAATTTTACAGGCTTTGCCGTGTGTGTGTGTGGTTTAGGGGTACGCTCTCCTGTGCCACCAATATTGTGCGTGTATTACATCTGGCAAAATTCCAGCACGTCCCATGTTGTTTGTGCCACACACTTGTGTCACTTAGCTTAGTCTTACAGCTACCTCATGGCACCTCTTTTTCTTCTTTGCATGATGTGCTGTTTGGGCCCTAGTTTTTTTAAGTGCCATCCTGTCTGCAACTGCAGTGCCACTCCTAGATAAGCCAGGTGTTTGTGCCGCACACTTGTGTCGCTTAGCTTAGCCATCCAGCTACCTCATTGCACCTCTTTTTCTTCTTAGCATCATGTGCTGTTTGGGGCCTATTTTTTAAATCTGTCATCCTGTCTGCCACTGCAGTGCCACTCCTAGATGGGCCAGGTGTTTGTGCCGCACACTTGTGTCACTTAGCTTAGTCATCCAGCCACCTCGGTGCAACCTTTTGGCTTAAAAACAATATTGTGAGGTGTGAGATGTTCAGTATAGACTGGAAAAGAGTGGAAATGAATGTTATTGAGGATAATAATACCGTAGAATCAAAATGACCCCCAAATTATGTGATTTTAACTGTTCTTATGTTTTTTTTTTAAATCATCTAGATCCAAAACCAAAACACGAAAGGGTGGTTTTGGCAAAACCAATCCAGATCCAAAACACGAGCATGGAACCAAAACCAAAACACAAAAAGTTCCCCCCCGCACATCTCTAGTTTACTTTGTACACTGACTCCCTTATCCTGTACAAGTTCTGACAGCATCCAAATACTAAAAGAACTTACTTCTTTCAAGAACAGCATCTGGTATAGGTGAAGCCCATCATAGTTGTACATTGGGAGTCGTGTAATTATCTAGATGTGCCTATGCATAAGTTAAGTGTACCTTGTGCCCTATGGGTCCCTGAACTTAAGTTAGTACCCACATTTCTCAAATTATTAAATGTGAGATTCTAAAAAAATATATTGGCCTATACCAGTATACAAAGCCACACCGCATTTTCAGAGCACATGGTTTTTGTGAAAGAGCTCCCTCTAGGACAGTTCTCTTATGTCTCTATAGGTGTCAAAACTCACTCTAAAGCTGGCTACACACATACCCTATCCCCGGCTGATTGTGCTTAATGTTCTCAATCAGATGAGTGGCATGTATCCAGTGTGATCCTCTGTGACCCCCCTGTGAGGCAGTGGAAGCAGCAGGTAAATGGTTTCTCTATGGGGATCTGGAGGTCAGCTGTCCAACACATAAGGTGCAACCTCCCGATCCCAACCTTTGCTGGAGTGTTATTAGCCATTTATTGGCTAATGTACCTGCATCAGTACTGCATACACACATATACATCCATTGGCTGTTCACCCAATATCAGGAGAATTGACCACTGGTTGTATAGGTGTGTACCAGGACATAGCTCACAAGGTCATTGAAGCTGTTCTGTTACCCCTAAAGGCGACAATGATTTATAGTAGCTCACAGGTCCGCTAGTACTTGCAGTATCATAGAGGAAACACAGGCCAGTATTCCTAGCTTGACATTTACACAAAACCATTAGGTTCGTATCCCTGTGAAGGAAATCCTGCTTTGAAGTTATTTGCATTTGAACCTAGATTCCAGAATAAAAAAATGTATACATGGATTCATGTGATATACATATTTACAGTGCATGGAAAGAAGAAGAAGAAGAAGTCAACCATTTCAGTAGACATAATCTTTCAGATAAAAAATAGGTATAAGAAATTATGATTATAAAATTTAGTTGAATAAATAAGTGGGTTTTACTAATAGCCAGTATCATTGTCAGTGATATTTGCCATGTTACAGTTAAACTTTGAGTCATCTGCATGCGATGAAAGATCTAGGGTTGATTTTACATTGCTATATTCTTTCTGAAGAAACTGACAATCTGTCACATAAACGCATCATGGTTTATTATAGATTTGACTATTAATTAGTGCATAATTTGAAACACTTCTATCTTTCAGCATCTATACTTCCTACAAATAGCTGGATAGTGAGTATTAATGCTGGCTAATTCAGGCTCAGCCAGCACATCCCCTTATCTTCTAAAATTGTGGCCATTCTAAGCTGGACTATAATTGCTCTTTATCACTTGGAAGAAGCACAGCAGCTATAAATAGAGCTATTGGTGATACCCCCAATATACTACAATACAGTATATATTCTACTTGTTTAATCTAAGAAAAATATGGACTGTTTATAGAGCAATATTCAAGTTTACCGCAAGTGTCACAGACTCAGTTCCAAGATACTCCAGTCTCCAACAACTGTCCGCAACTTTGTTAAGATCAACTCCCATTTGGGCCTGCGTGACATGGGTTTGACACAGAGTTAATAAAAAAAAGCCCCATGTCTGTTTAATAAGTTGTTTGCCACCACTTTTCAAGAGCTTCTCAATTCAAAAGGAAGACTTAAGTCTTCTCTACAGCTACAATTAAGTCCAAGTTATCATTACCCAAATACTGGGGCAGATGTACAGTATTAACCTGGAGAAGGGACAAAGAAGTGATAAACCAGTGATAAGCAAAAGGTGATAACGCATCAGCCAATCAATACGGATTTGAAAATGAAAGTTAGGAGCTGACTGGCTAGTGCGTTATCACCGTGCGCTTATCCCTGCTTTATCACTTCCTTATGCCTTCTCCAGGCTTAATACATCTGCCCCAATAACCTGTAGAACAGATATGTAGCATGGATAAGCTGAATCCACAAGCAAAATGGATCTGATAAGAATCACAAAGACCAATCTTATTAAATTAAGTTTAATACAGGTTGAGTATCCCATATCCAAATATTCCGAAATACGGAATATTCCGAAATACGGACTTTTTTGAGTGAGAGTGAGATCGTGAAACCTTTGTTTTTTGATGGCTTAATGTACACAAACTTTGTTTAATACACAAAGTTATTAATAATATTGTATTAAATGACTTCAGGCTGTGTGTATAAGGTGTATATGAAACATAAATGAATTGTGTGAATGTACACACACTTTGTTTAATGCACAAAGTTATAAAAAATATTGGCTAAAATGACATTCAGGCTGTGTGTATAAGGTGTATATGAAACATAAATGTATTCTGTGCTTAGATTTAGGTCCCATAACCATGATATCTCATTATGGTATGCAATTATTCCAAAATACGGAAAAATCCCATATCCAAAATACCTCTGGTCCCAAGCATTTTGGATAAGGGATACTCAACCTGTATAAGAAAGACACAGTTCTAAAGTATATACAATAACAATTAAGAAGAATGACCTACAAAGATAGTCTTTAGCAAATCAATTTCTGTAAACAAAATGGAAAAATTATAGAACAGTCTCACTTACATGAATCTGTTTGCAGGGAGACACAAAGAGATGAAGCAAGTGGCTCCCAAGAATTGTACAAAATGTCAAGGTTCTACATGGTATTTTATGCCTGCCTGTGATGCGACACAGCCCCCCTTTTGCTGGAATACCTGCTAGTTAGGTTCTATGGCCCTTTGTCCAGAGCATGCTGTCACTCAGGTATGGAGGAGTGACACTCCCCAGGTCAACCTCATGTTGGTGAGAAGAGCAAGCCTGGAATGTATAAGGCTCTAGCGGTTTCTTCCAGATTCGGCACCCCGGTGATGATGACAGCAGATCCAGTGGCGCTTCCGGCAGTGAGTATTGCTAATCCTAACCCTTCCCCTAGTACTTAACCCTAACACTCTCCTACCAGTCCATGCATAATGTTGACATTTAACATTGCTACATTTCAGATGTCAATATAGTGAACATGTCGACATTCAATTTCTTCCCATGCTGACATGTTCAATGTCGACATTTCATTAATGTGGACATCATGTAACTGATGTCAAAATTATGAATTTTCACATTGTAATTGTCAACTTTATGACTAGCTACATGGAGGGGGAGGAATGATTTCTCTTGGCCATGAATGGACACAGGAATTTGCAGTTGTGACTGCTTTGCTTTACTACAGATTCATAGCATGTCATTTGATGTTGCTACCCTCTACACAAGGAAAGGGGGAACAGCGGTGTACAGGTGCAATTCATGTGGCACACCCCCTGGAGATGTGACCTATTAAGAGAGTGCCTGGTAGAGCATGCTGATGCTGTTAGTACTAGGACCCTCTGGAACTAAAGGGGGGTATACACAGGAGAGATGTGTGCTGAGTGAACCGCTCAGCACACATCTCTCCCGCCACTCAGCACAGCGCGATGTGTGCTGAGCGATGCGGGGGGGGGGGAGCTCACTTCACCCAGCGTGTGAAGTGAGCGACCCGCTAGATTGGCTCAATCTAGCAGCGGCGATAGCGATGCGCGGGGCCACGCATCGCTATCACTGAGGGGGCTACACACGAGTGATCTGTGCTTAAAATCTAAGCAATCTAGTCAGATTGCTTAGATTTTAAGCATGGATCTCTCCGTGAGTACCCCCCTTTACAGTTCCAGAACCTTATCTATTAGTAAATATACACATGGATGCTAACTGTATAAATCCTTTACTGGAAATTGAAATTCACCCAAATCCTTTGTTATCAACTTAATTGCAGTCTAAAGCCATAGTGTATCTTATTGTCTTCCATCCTGTCATCCAATTGTTGGGAAAACAGCACCTGATAGATGCAGGGAATTTGCACTTTCACTATGAAATGAAAAGGGGCCTGTAAGTATGGGATTGTCCCACCAAAATCAGGATAGTTTTAAGCTATGTATATTTGATTATCTCATTTTCATGTATGAAATTGTCAGCTGTTGCTCCTGGACTTCCCACTTACAGTAAATTACAATTGCAGTCACTGATGAGTTGCATAAGTACTAATAATGGACATACAAAAAGTAAGAGAATTAATGAACAATTCAATGGAAAGAAGGTACATTTCATAATGAAGACTCCAGTTGGCCAACTTGTTTTATAATATTTAAGTATGCAGAAGCATAACTGCTTCATAGCTGATCCAATTGTAAAAGAACGGGATGTAAAACCTTTTCATTTTAAAACATATACTAATACTTTTCTAAACTACAAAATTACACGGTGACATTATGCATCACTAGCAGCAGGAGTACTGGTGGCTTACCATATTATGCATCAATTCCATTGGACATATGCTACTTTTGGAATTTTCTAATGGAACTGTTGTCAGTTTAAAAATTAAACTCAAGCGACCAGGTTCTGGGATACAGTGTGTTAAATATGGAGACTGACACAGGACATATCGAAAGGATAAGAATTTATTTACCTAAGTTACAACAATGAAAATGTGCAAGTAAGTAACAAGTTATACAGGTTGAGTATCCCATATCCAAATATTCCGAAATACAGAATATTCCGAAATACAGACTTTTTTGCGTGAGAGTGAGATAGTGAAACCTTTGTTTTTTGATGGCTCAATGTACACAAACTTTGTTTAATACACACAGTTATTAAAAATATTGTATTAAATGACCTTCAGGCTGTGTGTATAAGGCGTATATGAAACATAAATGAATTGTGTTAATGTACACATACTTTGTTCAATGCACAAAGTTACAAAGAATATTGGCTAAAATTACCTTCAGGCTGTGTGTATAAGGTGTATGTAAAACATAAATGCATTCTGTGCTTCGATTTAGGTCCCATCACCATGATATCTCATTATAGGATGCAATTATTCCAAAATAAGGAAAAATCCGATATCCAAAATACCTCTGGTCCCAAGCATTTTGGATAAGGGATACTCAACCTGTACTCAGTTACAATAATAGTGAAAACAAATTAAAATACTTAGCTCTTATTGATGATTTTTTAAGATCTGTCCCAGATGATGGTCCTCGATTAAGTAATTTCAATAATAATGTTCAGTCAATCTCCAAGGTACCGCCTAATAACTTTGTCGCAGGTTAAAGCTAGAGGGTATTTGTAGAAGTTTAGGTCTGCTACAGATAGAACTTGCTTTGATCGGAACTAACCTACTATGTGTAAATCTCAAAGCTTTTAGCCCTGCAAGAATATGCTAACACTGTCTTAACAGATAATACAGGTCTGTGAAGCTGAGTGCAGTAGTCATTCAGTATAACATAATTTATGTTATACTTGACAGGTGTCCCCTTTCACTCACTTATGAACAATACCCCAAACATCTTACTAGACAGTTTACATCTGAGATTCTGATAATAGGAATATATATTTATTATAATCAGCTAGCCTAAAAACTGTGTACACTCCCTACTCACTATGGAATATATGAATTAAGCCTGGAGAAGTGATAAAGCAGTGATAAGTGGAAGGTGATAACGCACCAGCCAGTCAGCTCCTAACTGTCATTTTTCAAATCCGTAATGATTGGCTGGTGCATTATCACCTTGTGCTTATCACATCTTTATCCCTTCTCCAGGCTTAATACATCTTCCTTAATGTCTTTCACACTAAGGGGTTTATTCATGAAGCTGTGCAAAGTGTAGAGAAGTGAGCCAGTAGAGAAGCTGCCCGGGGCAACCAATCAGCATTGAAGTAACATTTATAATTTGCATAATATACAACTGTATGGAGCAGCTGATTGGTTGCTATGGGCAACTTCTCCACAGGCTCACTTCTCCACACTTTTCTCTGCTTCATGAATAGACCCCATAGTCAAAGGTGAAAGACAACTTGTAACTTAACGTGGGACTATATTTCTAACTGGTGCCTATATGTCGGCAAAGCAATAATCCTAATAAAAGTACATATATAAAGCAATGAAGTAATACATATACAAAATGGAGTTACACATGGACAAAATGGTGTCCAAAAAGTAGTTAAAAATATCACCCCATACAGGAACAGAGTGCTTTTACCAGCTTGATCCATCATAGAGCTGGCTAAGAATATATAAACCCTGTCTGCTGATAATGACATCTCATTAAGTGATGTTCGGATGGACACTTCTTACTTTTTTTGGACTAATTCTGAAATCCGAGAGGCGGCACAAAAGCCAAGCACAGATAGCCTGAAGATGAGCCTTCTTTGCCAAACAGATGGTTTTTAATGTTTTCAACAACTTGTTTAACATTTCAGACATGACAGGACATTTAGACATCCTCATGCAATTGCCTGGCATGATTTCTGAGCAGCTGTGTAATTAAGGAATATTTGTCAAATGCTATGATTGGAAGAAAGTAATGAAATAGGAAATTTCAGCTGATATCTTTTTTCTTCTAATGAAGTGCAACAGTCATTTGGAAATGAAGAAGAAAATGATGAAAAAGTGATCAGAATGAGGAAAAAATAAGTTCTACTTCCATTCAGCATGGAATGCAACCTACCCATTCCATGCAGATACATATTATATCCAGGGACTAACACATGAGATATTAAATTATACCCAAACCAAATCCACAGGAGACATGCAATAACGCTAGCGCTGCTGGCAAAGAAACAGAGTCATTATTATTTGTTATATTAGAGATATCACAATATAATAGAACTCTTTTGTTGCAGAAACTAAGCGGTATACGTACTAAGCGTTGTGTAGAGCTAAAGTTGACGGCGATAAAGTACCAGCCAATCAGCTCCTAACTGCCATGTTACAGACTGTGTTTGAAAAATGACAGTTAGGAGATGGTTGTTTGGTACTTTCTGTCCATACACTTTAACTCTCACCAAGGTTTAGTACATCAACACAAATACAAAGAAAGATAGGAAATGAAAATAAGCG
Organism: Pseudophryne corroboree; assembly: GCF_028390025.1. NCBI lineage: Eukaryota > Metazoa > Chordata > Amphibia > Anura > Myobatrachidae > Pseudophryne > Pseudophryne corroboree. The sequence goes on from NC_086444.1 coordinate 1,141,723,759, forward strand.
CCACAGCCTATGGAACCTGCATCATTGGTATAAAACCTTCATTTTCAAATGAGAAAATCATCCAGGCAAAAAACGGTATTATTACCATCCCCCCCAAAAATATTTTAAAGTGGTCCTGCCTGTGAGGATCATGCATTTCTGTGCTAGAAAGATTTAGTAGATATCTGTGCATAGACACACACGTTAGGGCCACATATACTCTATAAACTATTTTTAGTATAATATCTATAAGTTGTTATCTACACATCAATGTTAACTTTCATCATAGATTTAACCTGTGTTGGCGACATTGTGAGGAGATTGCACCGAATCCTGCTCTAGACTTGAAAAAGTTTGCACATATACTGATTTTTTTTATATTTAAAGTAGGGATCAGTGATTCTTTAGTAAACTTGTTCAGCTGACAATGTAATGCAGCATAGATATGCCTTTGCCTATGCAGTGGCACAGACTTGTGAGGGGCAGGGGGAGTGACCGTTCTCCCTATTGAAGAAGTGATGAAAACAGCAGTTATCAAAGAGGGGTAGGGCCGCCCATCTGAGAACAAGGGAGCTGAGGAGGGGTGGGCGGATTTAGGCAGGAGTGCGTGGGTGAGCAGATTGTAGTTGGCTGCCCAGATGATGCACATTACTCCTCCTCTAGTCTCCTTGTATGGGCAGTGCAGACTGTTGCTGCGGTACCCTGCCCCTGCCAACTCCCTGGCGGTTCCTCCTCTTCAGACTACAGAGACGCTTTATGCACATTAAGCCACACAGTAAAGCCCCTTATTCACATTATTCCCTCTCACTGTAGGATCAATGTCCCCAGTGATCTGTGGTAAAAGCCACTCTCATACACCAATGATCTGGGGCTCCGCTGCCAGCCGCTATAACATGGTGGTGACTTTGGTATGAATTTTTCCCTCACCTCCTGCCTGGATGTTTAATGGCTCTAACCCAGCCCTAGCAGCTGAGCACAGGTGTCAGAGGAGCATGTGAAGAGGTCCCCCAATCAGAGTTCAGAGCATGCTTCCTCTGATCTCTCATCATGCGACTGTCAACAGTCTAACATTTGTCAAACTGTCACTGCTGGCGCAGTGAGTGTGTTGCTGTCTGCCCTGCGCACCCCCTGACCTGAAAATGACAAATGCCTCTCCCCTGCCACATCTGCTTCTCTTACCTGGCACTGCAGGGAGCACACACATCACTAGGGAATTGCCAGAAGGGCCGATGAACTGGTGGGCCGGTTCGGTCACACAGAGAGACATGAAGGCCGTGCGCAGCGCAGCTCCCGTCTCTCTGATTGTCCCCTCCAACCACCCTAAGTGCCTCTTTTTTAAGAAACCCCCCTGACTCACGCATGCACCCGTGAGCCATTTCTGCCCCCCCTCCACTCTTCCAGCGCTCACCTGCACATGTGCCAGGACTGAAAAAGAGCCATAGTCTGTCCCTGCACATCGCAGAGACTGCTGCTTGAAGCTGATGCCGTAGACAGTGAGATGGCCACACCATTGCCAGTCTCAGCAACTGAAAATGAGCATTGGGTGTGGCCTCTCCTCCCATGCTGTAAGCATGCCGGCACTAAGAGGCCGAGCCTGGATCTCCAAATCTAGAGTGCAGGGAAGGAGCAGGACAGGTAGAGATTGCGGCCGCGGTGGGCTTACCGCCCCCAAAATACCTGCGCAGCATGTGATGCACCACTCACCCCACCCTAGTTATAGCGGGTTCACTACGGGTGGCCGGCGGTCGGGCTCCCGGCGACCAGCATCCCGGCGCCGGGAGCCCGACCGCCGGCTTACCGACAGCTTGGCGAGCGCAAATGAGCCCCTTGCGGGCTCGCTGCGCTCGCCACGCTACGGGCACGGTGGCGCGCTACGCGCGCCACACTATTTTATTCTCCCTCTATGGGGGTCGTGGACCCCCACGAGGGAAAATAATTGTCGGTATGCCGGCTGTCGGGCTCCCGGCGCCGGTATACTGAGCGCCGGGAGCCCGACCGCCGGCAAACAGAAGACCACCCGTTATAGCACTGTGTCCACCGGTAGATAATTATAAAAAATAATTTAAAGAAGCAAAATGTGGAGGGAAGGTGACGTGATCTGCCTGTAGAAGGTTTTCTCAACAGTTCTAAAATAATATTAATATCCACCTACAACCTCATCAACAATAAACTGCTCAGATTGGAATTGTTCAAAATGTCTCATAATTTCAGTGTGCTGCAGGGGAGTGTTGCGTCAGTAGCTAATTGCCTGTATTATGTATTTGCCCAGAAATGAAAATACATCTTTCATCATGTCCTACTTTGGTTACAATAAAGGTAATCTCCTTAGCAGGGCCGGCTCTACCATTAGGCAGCTTTAGGCAGCTGCCTAGGGGCGCCGGTTCCTGAAGGGTGCCACTGAATTCATCTATCAAAAAATTGAAGGATGTCTCTGTATGCGGCCTCCTCCTTTTACACTGTGCTGGCTGCTGCTGCGGGTCTAATCAGGTGCAGCCGCCGCCAGTGCTTAAAGTGGTCCTAGAGAGGTGGTGGAACTCACCCCCCTCCCCACGGCGGCCATGTAATAAAGGTATTGCACGTGCCTTAGGCGCGCGCGGCAAAAAGGGGGTGTGGTCTCAAAAAGAAAGGGCCGTGGTCACACAATAGTAATAATGCCCACAGTAGTAGCACCCAAGTGTAAATTTTGAAGTGGGGGTATGGAAAAGTGAAGGTTGTAATTATGTGCGCGTCGATGGCGTGCGCGCTCCTGAAAAGGGGGAATGGCCATGCAAAAGGGGGGGTGCCCTTCAGTGTAGTTTACCACACCATATACCCCTTATACACCACACTAACAGGACCCCTTTCACATTATAGCACACAGTATGAGCCGAAATTCACATTATACCACACAGTATGAGCCGAGATTCACATTACACCACACAGTATGAGCCAAATTCACATTACACCATACAGTATAAGCCGAAATTCACATTATAGCACATGGTATGAGCCGAAATTCATATTACAGCACATGGTATGAGCCGAAATTCACATTATAGCACACGGTATGCGCCAAAATTCACATTAAAGCACACGGTATGAGCCGCCATTCACATTATAGCATACAGAATGAGCCGAAATTCACATTATAGAGTGACAGAGTGACAGGGAGAGTGACAGCAGGGACATGGAAAATGACAGCAGGGACATGCAAAGTGACAGCAGGGACATGGAGAGTGACAGCAGGGGCATACAGTAGGCACTAGAGAGAGAGAAAGGCAGCAGGTTAGATTACCTGTTTAGCAGCGGCGGTGGTCTGCGGTGCGGTGGATGAGTAGGCTGTGGTAGGCGTGGAGTGGAGAAGGCTGTGGGCCTCGGAGATAGTGCGGAGGAGGAGGCTGTGGGCATGCAGAGGTCCGAGGGCGGGGCGGCAGAGGAGGCTGAGGGCGGCTGCAGTGGATCGGGAACCAGGCTGGCTTTATTATCCCTGCCGCCGCATCGAGCTCCTGTGACCACGGTGCTAATATTTCAAAACTGCTGCGGACCGGCAGCCAATCAGCGACAGATTTGAACTAGTAGCGCCGCAGTCACAGGAGCGCGATGCGGCGGCAGGGATTATAAAGCCAGCCTGGTCCCAGATCCGCTGCAGCTGGGAGTCTGGAACCAGGGCTCCCAGTGCAGCGATGGTAGGGGCGGAGCGACGGAGGGCGGACCAGGAGCTCAGCTTCTTTGTCAGCCCATACAGTAATGCCCACAGCAGTAGCACCCCTTATACTATGTCCACAGTAGTAGTGCCCCTTATGCAATACCCGCAATAGTAGTGCCCCTAATGTCCCCAAGAGTGGTGCCCTTTATGAAGTGTCCCCTTTACAATGCCCTCATTAGCAGTGCACCCCATCAGTAATGCCCTTAATGGTAATGCCCCTGTGTAGTATTGCCCCCAGTAGTAATGTTGCCTGTAGTAATGCCCCCAGTCGTTTAGCCCCCTGTAGTTTAGCCCCAGTAGTCATGCCCCCACTGGTAATGCCCCTGCAGTTATGACCCCAGTAATTTACTCCCCTCCCCTTTAGTTTAGCCACCCAGTGGTAATGGCCCCAGTAGTTTTGCCCCATGTAGTTTAGCCCCATTAGTAATGCCCCCAGTAGTTTGCCCCAGCCCCCCTGTAGTTTGCCCCTTTTAGATATGCCCCCAGTAGTAAAGCCCCCCAGTAGTTTGCCCCTTTGTAGTTTGTCCCCAGTATTAAAGCCCCCCAGTAGTTTGCCCCTCTGTAGTTTGCCCCAGTAGTAAAGCCCCCAGTAGTTTGCCTCTGTAGTATAGCCCCCCCAGTAGTTTGCCCCAGTAGTAAAGCCCCCAGTAGTTTGCCTCTGTAGCATAGCCCCCCAGTCGTTTGCCCCTCTGTAGTATAGCCCCCCAGTAGTTTGCCCCTCTGTAGTATAGCCCCCCAGTAGTTTGCCCCTCTGTAGTATAGCCCCCAGTAGTTTGCCCCTCTGTAGTATAGCCCCCCAGTAGTTTTCCCCTCTGTAGTATAGCCCCCCAGTAGTTTGCCCCTCTGTAGTATAGCCCCCCAGTAGTTTGGCCCCTCTGTAGTATAGCCCCCCAGTAGTTTGCCCCCAGTAGTATAGACCCCCCAATAACAGCGCCGCTAGTAGTGCACATATGGGAGGGGGGGGAGAGAGAGGCACCATACTTACCAAGCCCCGCTCCCGCCGCAGTCCTCTCTTGGCGCCCGCTCCTCGGCACTATGGGAGAGGCGTCATGACGTCTCTCCCATAGCGCGTACTGACAGAGCCGGAGGCAGGAGCTCAGTACTGAGCTCCTGCCTCCGGCTGACGCTGTGCGGGGAGAGCCGGGCGCCGCTGATAACAGCGGCCACCCGGCATCTCCCTGCAGCGCCGGGACATCGGGTTAGGTGAGCCGGGGGAGGCGGAACTGCGTTCCGTCTCCAAGTGGAACTGACGGAACGCAGTTCCGCCCCGTTCCGGCTCACTTTAACCCCTGGCCGCCGCTATCAGGCTACACCACAGTGCCTCAGATGTAACTATGGCTTCCGAGGGGCGCCCCCACGGCCGCTCCTCATAGCTCTGATACACCTCCTCCAATATACATATATATTATCCTGCTATTCAGCAAAAATTTTAAATTGGCCTCAGTGTCCTTCACAGTCCCTAACATGGCAGCTAGCATGTATACATAGGCAGTACGAATGGTCGTCACTCAAGGATTTGAAAGTGAAAGTATATTGTGAATACATTTTCACTTTAAAAGTCATTGAGTGTTGTCCCTTGTCTCTGTATATGTATAATTATGCAATTCATCCCAGCCCACCTAGTGACCATCTGCATCTCCCCTCCTAGAGGTGGTGGTGGGGGGAATTTGAAGGTTAAGGGGTGCTAAGCTGAAGCTTTGCCTAGGGTGCAGAGAGACCTTGCACCGGCCCTGCTCCTTAGAAATAAAGATGACTAATCCTCTAGCCTTTCTTAAGTTAAAAGTGTCAGCAAAGATATAGGGAGATCACAAGGATGCAAACTTAGGGAAAATACCACTGTAATATTTGTCTCCTGGATGAAGGTGACAACAGCTGTAGCTTAAATGAGGCTAGACTATTATGGGGGTCATTCCGAGTTGATCGCTTGCTGCCGATTTTCGCAGAGCAGCGATCAGGTAAAAAAACTGCGCATGCGTATGCGCCACAATGCGCAGGCACGTCGTACAGGTACAAAGAGGATCGGTGCTGGGCGATGGGTTTAACGAACATTCCATTTGCACAGCCGAACGCAAGGTGATTGACAGAAAGAGAGCGTTTATGGGTGTCAACTGACCGTTTTCTGGGAGTGTTTGGGAAAATGCAGGTGTGTCCGGGCGTTTGCTCTGACGTCAATTACGGCACCAAAAAGACTGAAGTGTTCGCAAGGGCTGAGTAAGTTCAGAGCTACTGTGAAACTGCACAAAATGTTTTTGCTGTGCTCGGCTGCAAAGGCGTTCGCACACATGCAAAGCGAAAATACACTACCCCGTGGGTGGCGACTATGCGTTTGCACGGCTGCTAAAAGTAGCTAGCGAGTGAACAACTCGGAATGACTGCCTATGTGAGGACCGTGCATCCTAGTGGGTTCTTTAAATCAGTGGTTCTCAACCTTGGTCCTCAAGTACCCCTAACAGTTCATGTTTTCCAGGTCTCCTACAGGATTGCAAGTTAAATAATTTGCTCCACCTGTGGGTCTTTTAAAATGTGTCAGTGAGTAATGAATACACCTGTGCACCAGCTAGGTGACCTGGAAAACATGAACTGTTGGGGATACTTGAGGACCGAGGTTGAGAACCACAGCTTTAAATCACCTTGTTGGATTGTTGCAATTAAAACTCTGTAGATGGCAATACAGACACATGGAAATACAATCAACAGACAGATTCAATTTCTTTGCAAGTACAGGTGATGGAATCGCAGTTCCTAATCACCAATCCGCAAACACACCAATACAGTTAAAAATGCGTGGGTAAAAAATGACCGAACTCATCACTGACAAAATATTATGGTTCTCCGAGGCATTAAAACACAGTTGTTTAATGTTCCAGCCTGTGGAGGAAGTAGATGTTTCTTATTACTATGATTAGAGACCAAGGGCAACATGGAATAGCCTATGAGATGCAGGCTGTTCGGGAATTTCTGCGAGTCTGCCCATATTTTTAAAGCGGCAATCATTTACAATGCAAACCTAACCTGGTATTGCATTGGAAATGATTGCTGCTTTAAAAATATGGGCAGACTCACAGAAATTCCTCAACCGCCTGCATCTCGTAGGCTATTACATATTGCCCTAAGTTGATTCACATTTCTCGTTTTCCGGGCATGGAGATCCGAACGCAGGCGTGTCCAGGCGTTTGGAGGGCGGATGTCTGACGTCAATCTCGGGACTTTCGTCACTGGATCCGTCGCACAGGGTCCGTCGCTGGTGCTAGATTGGCCTGCATGCAGGCTCAATCTAGCAGGTCACTCATTTCACCCGCTGGGTGAAATGAGCGGCCCCCCCATCCCCCCCGCACGCTCAGCACACATCTCTCCCTAGATCTGCCCGTGAATACAGGACTTAAGGGGTCTACGTACTAAGCCTTGTGTAGAGATAAAGTGGACGGAGATAAAGTACCAGCCAATCAGCTCCTAACTGTCATGTTACAGACTGTGTTTGAAAAATGACAGTTAGGAGATGGTTGTTTGGTACTTTCTGTCCATACACTTTAACTCTCACCAAGGTTTAGTACATCAACACAAATACAAAGAAAGATAGGAAATGAAAATAAGCGCCACGGCCTATGGAACCTGCATCATTGGTATAAAACCTTCATTTTCAAATGATAAAATCATCCAGGCAAAAAACGGTATTATTACCATCCCCCCCAAAAATATTTTAAAGTGGTCCTGCCTGTGAGGATCATGCATTTCTGTGCCAGAAAGATTTAGTAGATATCTGTGCATAGACACACACGTTAGGGCCACATATACTCTATAAACTATTTTTAGTATAATATCTATAAGTTGTTATCTACACATCAATGTTAACTTTCATCATAGATTTAACCTGTGTTGGCGACATTGTGAGGAGATTGCACCGAATCCTGCTCTAGACTTGAAAAAGTTTGCACATATACTGATTTTTTTTATATTTAAAGTAGGGATCAGTGATTCCTTAGTAAACTTGTTCAGCTGACAATGTAATGCAGCATAGATATGCCTTTGCCTATGCAGTGGCACAGACAGTGAGGGGCAGGGGGAGTGACCGTTCTCCCTATTGAAGAAGTGATGAAAACAGCAGTTATCAAAGAGGGGTAGGGCCGCCCATCTGAGAACAAGGGAGCTGAGGAGGGGTGGGCGGATTTAGGCAGGAGTGCGTGGGTGAGCAGATTGTAGTTGGCTGCCCAGATGATGCACATTACTCCTCCTCTAGTCTCCTTGTATGGGCAGTGCAGCCTGTTGCTGCGGTACCCTGCCCCTGCCAACTCCCTGGCGGTTCCTCCTCTTCAGACTACAGAGAAGTTTTATGCACATTAAGCCACACAGTAAAGCCCCTTATTCACATTATTCCCTCTCACTGTAGGATCAATGTCCCCAGTGATCTGTGGTAAAAGCCACTCTCATACACCAATGATCTGGGGCTCCGCTGCCAGCCGCTATAACATGGTGGTGACTTTGGTATGAATTTTTCCCTCACCTCCTGCCTGGATGTTTAATGGCTCTAACCCAGCCCTAGCAGCTGAGCACAGGTGTCAGAGGAGCATGTGAAGAGGTCCCCCAATCAGAGTTCAGAGCATGCTTCCTCTGATCTCTCATCATGCGACTGTCAACAGTCTAACATTTGTCAAACTGTCACTGCTGTCGCAGTGAGTGTGCTGCTGTCTGCCCTGCGCACCCCCTGACCTGAAAATGACAAATGCCTCTCCCCTGCCACATCTGCTTCTCTTACCTGGCACTGCAGGGAGCACACACATCACTAGGGAATTGCCAGAAGGGCCGATGAACTGGTGGGCCGGTTCGGTCACACAGAGAGACAGGAAGGCCGTGCGCAGCGCAGCTCCCGTCTCTCTGATTGTCCCCTCCCACCACCCTAAGTGCCTCTTTTTTAAGAAACCCCCCTGACTCATGCATGCACCCGTGAGCCATTTCTGCCCCCCCTCCACACTTCCAGTGCTCACCTGCACATGTGCCAGGACTGAAAAAGAGCCACAGTCTGTCCCTGCACATCGCAGAGACTGCTGCTTGAAGCTGATGCCGTAGACAGTGAGATGGCCACGCCATTGCAAGTCTCAGCAACTGAAAATGAGCATTGGGTGTGGCCTCTCCTCCCATGCTGTAAGCATGCCGGCACTAAGAGGCCGAGCCTGGATCTCCAAATCTAGAGTGCAGGGAAGGAGCAGGACAGGTAGAGATTGCGGCCGCGGTGGGCTTACCGCCCCCAAAATACCTGCGCGGCATGTGATGCACCACTCACCCCACCCTAGTTATAGCACTGTGTCCACCGGTAGATAATTATAAAAAATAATTTAAAGAAGCAAAATGTGGAGGGAAGGTGACGTGATCTGCCTGTAGAAGGTTTTCTCAACAGTTCTAAAATAATATTAATATCCACCTACAACCTCATCAACAATAAACTGCTCAGATTGGAATTGTTCAAAATGTCTCATAATTTCAGTGTGCTGCAGGGGAGTGTTGCGTCAGTAGCTAATTGCCTGTATTATGTATTTGCCCAGAAATGAAAATACATCTTTCATCATGTCCTACTTTGGTTACAATAAAGGTAATCTCCTTAGAAATAAAGATGACTACTCCTCTAGCCTTTCTTAAGTTAAAAGTGTCAGCAAAGATATAGGGAGATCACAAGGATGCAAACTTAGGGAAAATACCACTGTAATATTTGTCTCCTGGATGAAGGTGACAACAGCTGTAGCTTAAATGAGGCTAGACTATTATGGGGGTCATTCCGAGTTGATCGCTTGCTGCCGATTTTCGCAGCGCAGCGATCAGGTAAAAAAACTGCGCATGCGTATGCGCCACAATGCGCAGGTACGTCGTACAGGTACAAAGAGGATCGGTGCTGGGCGATGGGTTTAACGAACATTCCATTTGCACAGCCGAACGCAAGGTGATTGACAGAAAGAGAGCGTTTATGGGTGTCAACTGACCGTTTTCTGGGAGTGTTTGGGAAAATGCAGGCGTGTCCGGGCGTTTGCTCTGACGTCAATTACGGCACCAAAAAGACTGAAGTGATCGCAAGGGCTGAGTAAGTCCAGAGCTACTGTGAAACTGCACAAAATGTTTTTGCTGTGCTCGGCTGCAAAGGCGTTCGCACACATGCAAAGCGAAAATACACTACCCCGTGGGTGGCGACTATGCATTTGCACGGCTGCTAAAAGTAGCTAGCGAGTGAACAACTCGGAATGACTGCCTATGACTGCCTAAAGAACCCACTAGGATGCACGGTCCTAGGAGGACCGTGCATCCTAGTGGGTTCTTTAAATCAGTGGTTCTCAACCTTGGTCCTCAAGTACCCCTAACAGTTCATGTTTTCCAGGTCTCCTACAGGATTGCAAGTGAAATAATTTGCTCCACCTGTGGGTCTTTTAAAATGTGTCAGTGAGTAATGAATACACCTGTGCACCAGCTAGGTGACCTGGAAAACATGTACTGTTGGGGGTACTTGAGGACCGAGGTTGAGAACTACAGATTTAAATCACCTTGGTGGATTGTTGCAATTAAAACTCTGTAGATGGTAATACAGACACATGGAAATACAATCAACAGACAGATTAAATTTCTTTGCAAGTACAGGTGATGGAATCGCAGTTCCTAATCACCAATCCACAAACACACCAATACAGTTAAAAATGCGTGGGTAAAAAATGACCGAACTCATCACTGACAAAATATTATGGTTCTCCGAGGCATTAAAAGTTTTAAAACACAGTTGTTTAATGTTCCAGCCTGTGGAGGAAGTAGATGTTTCTTATTACTATGATTAGAGACCAAGGGCAACATGGAATAGCCTATGAGATGCAGGCTGTTCGGGAATTTCTGCGAGTCTGCCCATATTTTTAAAGCGGCAATCATTTACAATGCAAACCTAACCTGGTATTGCATTGGAAATGATTGCTGCTTTAAAAATATGGGCAGACTCACAGAAATTCCTCAACAGCCTGCATCTCGTAGGCTATTACATATTGCCCCAAGTTGATTCACATTTCACGTTTTCCGGGCATGGAGATCCGAACGCAGGCGTGTCCAGGCGTTTGGAGGGCGGATGTCTGACGTCAATCTCGGGACTTTCGTCACTGGATCCGTCGCACAGGGTAAGTAAGTCTGACCCTGGTCTTGTTTTGCAGGAATTTTTTGAGCATAGCAGGGCTGCACAAGCGATCGCAGCCCCGCTATGCTAAAATACACTCCCCCATAGGCGGTGTCAAGTTGATTGCATGAGCAGCAAAAAGTTGCTAAATGCGATCAACTTGGAATGACCGCCAGTGAACAGCTAAACTACCCATGCTATATGTGATCCTGTTGCTACCTGTACAGTGCTTTGCTTGCTTTTTTTTTCATTATAGGTTAGTCCAACCACTGATAAAGTTATCTCTGACTTTTGCCTACATACTGTATATATTTATCATATGCTAAATATGCTAAATGCATTTGTGTTTTCAATAATGTAACCGACATGTGACTTGATTGCAACTTCTAACTGCTGTGTTATAACTACTCTTGCGATCACATATTTTCCAATTTATTTGTGACAGACAATTTATCCAGGGTTTAACTGGTTTAGCCTATTTAAATGCGTACTCACATTGTAATGTATATGCTGCTAAGCAGTGACGTGCGGTGGGACCTGTGTACAATGCCCAGATGTACCCAGAGATTTTACGTTTGATTACTGGCTCTACATATAATATGTTCCCCATATGTGATGATTTTCATTGCACTGTGCCAGGGACGTGTTATCCATAAGGCTGACTAGGCTGAAGCCTAGAGGCCCCGGAGGGACTAGGGGCCCGTCAATTTTTTTATTGCTGAGACACTGTTAGCTGTATATATATATAGAGCAGGTGGTTTTGGGTGTGCGCAATACAGCTGCCAACCCCGGCTCAATGTTTCACAAAAGGCCCCTCACACCTTCACCAACAATAGTGCACAACAAAAGATAGTAAAACATAACCTTGTCAGCGCTTATGTTAATTCTGAAGTAATCCTCACTCCTTTGCACGATATAGCTTCGGCTCAATGAAAAGGAAATGAGTGTATATAGTGAAGTACAATTTTTTTAATCACAAATATCACACACAAAGATAAAATACTAAAAAGTTAGGGCATAATATACTCTAAAATATATTCCGATAAAAGCATGTATCCACAAGAGGTCAGCAATGGTAACAATTACCGGAGGTAGTATGAACCGTGTCATAAACAACAGTTCTATAAGCATCTGATTATGTGTGTTCCGGATCCACCACCACAGGTCGCCTATATCACTGCCGTCAGGTGCTGCTCCGCACTGGCCTCTATGTGAATTCAGATCAGGTCCAACGCGTTTCTACCCCTTCTGGGGTCTTTGTCAAGGTCCTCAGATGCTGCATATTTCTAGCCCAAAACTGATCCGGTTTAAATACCCCTCCTTCATCCAGCATGTAACGCGCCGCACAGCTGATCCCTATGCAGAGTTCTCCTAATTGTCCATTATCATTCACAGTGCAGCGTCGTTGTCATGGAGATCAACCTCCACAACCAATCACGGGAAGGAAACCTCATTCGTCATGTCCGTGTCCCATTGTCTCTATGTCCATATCCCGTCTGATACGTCATGTCCGGTTACGTCATTCGTTGCCCGGCAACGGGAAAAATCAAAATAGAGTCCCGCTCTCGATTCCTGCAGCTGTATTCCAAATCAGGATGTTTTGTATATCAGTTGCGGTACCTCAAAAAGAGCAATAGACATCAATTTCTTACCTATATCACTAATATATCAGTAATGATAAAACCCAGCAAAAAGTGACAGAGTGCATTATTTCTTATCTGGGGAATCTCAAGAGAAGGGTGATATAAATTCATAGAGCTTATCCACATTAAAATAATAAAACCTCAAAACAGAATACATAGATCATAAAAACCATTTACTCTCGAAATATGAGTTGAGTCCACCCGGTTGTAGTGTTCCCAACTCAAATATAGTCTGCATTTCTACTTTGGCTAATTGGTTAGTGTCATATTTATGACGCCAATTGTTCTGCACACAAATTAGACCACAGAATCTTTTGATTCCTGTGGTACAACTGTTATGGTGTTTTTTTAAAATGGTCAGACAATGCATGAGTCATAAGCACTTTAGTTATGTTGCGTATATGCTCTGCCACTCTAACTTTCAACTGCCTGGATGTTCTTCCAATGTAGCATAATCCGCACCTACATTCTATGGCATACACTACATTCTTGGAATTACAAGTTATGAAATCCATAATTTTATGTTCTTTACCATTGATCGTGATTTCACTTGTTTTTATTCCCTTCTCCTTTGATTTGTTTATAGACAATACAGAGGCCACACCTATAAAACCCTTTTTATCTAATTTGTAGGGCCTCTGTTTAACAATGGTTGGGCACTTCTTACCAAATTTGAACTGATATTAGGTGCCCTTCTGTATATATATTTCGGTTTATGTGGGAGATGTTGGCCAATTAAAGGGTCCTTTCTCAAAATGTCCCAATGTTTATTAATGGTTTTTTCTAATATTTTATGTTAACTACTAAAGGTCGTAACAAACGACCATTCATAAGTATCGTTCCTCTGGATTTGTCTGTTGTCCTTTAAAAGCTCTTCTCTCCTTACAGTTGATACTTTTTGTAAGGATTCCTGTATTCTCTTTTCCTCATAGCCTGAAGCTATGAATCTTTCCTTCATATATCCTGCTTCTGTCTCATATATATCTATTTTAGTGCAATTTCTTTTTATTCTCCTGAGTTGTCCCCCAGGAATGGACTGTAACCAGTTTTGGTGATGGCAACTTGATGCCATCAAAAAGGTTCCTGAGTCAGTGATTTTCCTATAATTACACGTATGGATCTTATCATCTTCAATGTACACAGTTATATCCAAAAAATTGATTTTATGGGAACTACTTTCAAATGTAAATTCAATATTCAAATCGTTTGTATTTAAATAATTCAAAAATTCATATAAAAGCTCCTCTCCACCTTTCCAAATAAAAAATACTTCATCTATGTATTGGGACCATGACACCAGGTTCGCCCCAAATGGGTTGCCATCCCAGATGTTATTGTCTTCCCAATAACCCATAAAAATATTTGTATAACTTGGGGCAAACCTGGTGCCCATGGTGGTCCCAACTTTCTGAATATAAAACACCTCATTAAAAACAAAATAACTATTGGATAAGATGAATTCCACTCTTTCTATAATAAAACGTTGGAGCTCTTCCTTTAAATCACTAATTCTCAACCTGCTTGTCATGGCATTAACACCGTCTGTATGACCTATAATAATGTATAACTACCGGACATCGGCCGTGACCAGGATCCAACCTTCTTCCCACTTAATCGTATTCAATTTATTAAGGAAGTCCTTAGTGTCTCTGAGATGGGACCGGTTTTTAATAACAAACGGTTGGAGATGATAGTCAATGTACTCAGACAAATTGGCTGTAATGGAGCCAATGCCTGAAACTATCGGCCTGCCGGGGGGGTTGATAGGGTCTTATGCACCTTGGGAAGGACATATAATACAGGAATCACTGGTTCTGAGTTATATATGAAACCATATTCTTTATCATCTATTACATTCAGGTCCTTGTATCGTTTAAGTAAACTTTCCAACTTTCCCTGAATTTTTTCTGTGGGGTCTGTTCTCAATTTATGATACGTGCCCCTATCATCCAGTTGTCTCAGTACCTCCTGTTCATATATATTTTTTTATAATATCACCACTCCCCCCTCTTATCTGCTGGTTTTATAACCAGTTCTGTATTATCCTTTAGATATTTTATGGCTTTTCTTTCTTTAAATGTCATGTTTTGTTTCAAAATCCTCATATCGATCTCCTTAACAAGTTTGAGGAAGGTCTCTAAGAAACTTCCCCTAATGGGAGTAGGGTTAAAAACCGATTTAGGTTTAAAGGGAGTGTTGTTTATCTCAATTACCCCTGTGGGGTCCTTCATATTTTTATTCATAAAGAATTTCTTTAGAGAAAGTTTGCAAATGAATTTGTTAAGGTCCACAAATGTGGAAAATTTGTTCAATGGTAACGCCGGGGCAAATTTTAGACCTTTTTCCAATACTGAGATTTCATCTTTAGCAAGTATGTATGAACTAAGATTTAATATTTTGACCTTCCCTTTATTGGTGATGTCTGATACATTGGTCATTTCTAATATGGAAGGTTTCTTACTCGGTTTTGATCGCTTTCGTCTTTGTTTTTTGTCCTTTTTATTTTTTCTCTTAGAACCCGCCCCCCTGGTACCTCTTTTTCTTATCTGTTGTATCTGTGGTCCCTTCTCCTGGATAAAAAAGAGGGAGATTCCTCCTTATTCTCAAACCTATGGTGGTGAGTACTCTGTGATATGATTGGGGAATCATCACCATTCTCCTGAAGGGGTTCAGATCTATTTCCCCTTTCTAGGGGTCTGTACCTTGCTTCTTCCCAATTTACCCTATTTCAACCTCTCTTTACATCTTGCCATCCCCAATTTTGTTTATTTCTATTAGGGCAAAATCTCCTGTTTCTCCAGTAGGGTCCCGTACCCCTAAACCTCTCTGTGTATGGATTTCTTCTATAGGTCTCCGGGGATTTTTCTCTCTTCCTCTTTCCTAAATTCCTCCTAATATGGGGTCCTATTTGGCTGTGATATTCATAATCATCTCCTCTGTCCTCCCTTTTCCATGATTTTAAAACTCTGGGGCCATTCTCCACAGGTTCTCTATCCTTTATACATATTTCTTCATTTATTGGATCACTATTAGTATCCCCCTCTGTGTAGGTGCTATTTTTTATCTCTATTAAATTTCCTCACTTTCCTCTCAATGAGGATCTTTTCATCCTTTTTTATGCTCATTTCTATTCTCTTTTCTAAATCTTTATATTGCTGTAAATCTTTATATGGAATTATCATCTCTCTATGTGCATTTATAGTAGTTTCCAATCTATCCATCTCCTGTTTTCTATCTTCTATATTTAATTTAATAAGAGAAATTGAACAGGTTTTGAATATATTATCCCATTCCGTCTTGAATCCTTCCCTAGCTGATGAAAATGATGCTGTTTTTTTGTATTATTAATCCTTTGGGTATAATTTTATTCACCAAATATTTCTCTAATAATTCCGTCTCCCACCACAATCTATTCTCTTTTAATGACACACTCCCCAACTTCTTCATTATACTTTCCAAATTTTCACCTATTAACAAAATGGATATTTGAGATTAAAAAAATTGTACTTCACTATATACACTCATTATCTTTTCATTGAGCCGAAGCTATATCGTGCCAAGGAGTGAGGATTACTTCAGAATTAACATAAGCGCTGACAAGGTTCTGTTTTACTATCTTTTGTTGTGCACTGTTATCTGTACCATATGTTAAATGCACTTTGTACTCTTCGCCATAGCAAGGCACACTCCCACACTCATAGTCCACTGAGGTTTGTTTTGAGACAATGGAGGGGGGAGGAATGGGGGGGATTGTGTGTCTGCGGGCCAATAGCAGTAGCGCTATTTCAAAGAGAAAAGAAAAGGCAGAATGATTGCACTATGGGAAAAGAGGTCAGCAACTGGGTATCGCTGTCCGTTCGAAAAATAAAAGTGTAAATGATGGCATATGCTCTGCTTCACAACATCAGCTGTAGTGGGGGGAAAGATTGGAGTGCCAGAGGAGGCCTGAAATACCTGAAAGCCTAGGGGCCCGGCAGGCCCGGCGCTACCCGCTCAGCAGAGTCTGCAAAGCAGGTAGGCGCCGGGCATATGAGGCGCTTTCCCTGCTCTCTCTGTGACCCTGCTGCTGCCGGACGCCACTGCTCCTGTCAGACAGGCAGCAGCGTCTGGACGGCAGCATGAAGCTCCTTGCCACCTACTGATCTCCCCACCCCACCCCCCCTCTCACACAGTAGCACACACAGGAGGAGTTTCACTTAGAGCCTGAAACTCCGTTGTCCGTCCGCACGGGCTGTCGGAAGTATCCCCCTCTCTGATGCTTGCTGTCCCTTCTCTGGTGATCATAGCAAGGAACCTTTCTCCCTGCAGTGCACTCGGGTTTCTGGACACTCCCCCTCTACATGCTGATGAATAGGAGCTGTCTGTGTTCAGGGCAGCCTGACACTCACAACAGTGAGTTTAACTCTTTAAAAACCTTGTTTTCTACAGTGATTACCAGTCACTGCCTCCTAAATGTGAGCTGTGGCTGCCATACTAATAGATCAGGGGGTAGGTGGCACTAAACTTTGACAGACTCTCTCAGCCCGCCTTCCCTAATCCACCTCCGATGGCACTAGGCTGCAGCGTGAATGAGACCATGTGAAGAGGAGCCAGCGACACACCTAGGAGACAGGACCCGTGCGGACGCTGATAGGAAACACCAGTGACACATGAGGCAAGAGGAGGTTGGCATTTATTATGTGTATAAGCGCCACTGACCATGGGCATGTGTATAAGCAACACTGATACCGTGGCAATTTGAATAATCAGCACTGATACCGTGGACATGTGTACAAGCGGCACTGATAACGCGGGCATGTGTACAAGTGGCACTGATACCGTGAGCATGTGTACAAGTGGCACTGATACCGTGAGCATGTGTACAAGCGGCACTGAATACCGTAAGCATGTGTACAAGCGGCACTGATACCGTGGACATGTGTACAAGCGGCACTGATACCGTGGACATGTGTACAAGCGGCACTGATACCGTGGGCATGTGTACAAGAGGCACTAATGCTGTGGGCATGTGTATAAGCACCACTGCCATCATGGACTTTATTATGTGTATAAGCAGCACTGCTACCCTGGGCATTATTATGTGTATAAATGGCACTGCCACCGTGGGTATGTGTATAAGCGGCACTGATATTGTGTGGCCATGCCCCTTCCTTGTGATACCACACCTGTTTTTTGCAGCGTGTGCCTTCAGCGTGCAACTGTTCCTTTAGACAGTATGGGGGTTAGGGCACTGTAGTTTGCAGAGGGCGCTGAACACCCTACTATCGGCCCTGACACAACTAATAGGAAGGGAGTAGGTGGCGAGGGAAATGAGTTCCACAACCTCTTCAGGACCACTTTAAGCCCTGAAGAAGAGGCTCTGCTGTATGTTGTAAAGTAGTATGATATGAATCAAGAGCACTGTATGCAGTGTAATGTGAACTAGATTGTGCTACTGTGTGGCGTAACGCAAATTAAGGGTACAATTGTGTGGGAACACCCCTTCCTTGTGAAACCACAATCCTTTTATGCTGCATGCGCCTTCGGTGGCACGCTGTCCCTCTCTTAAGTATGGGAGAGAGGGCGCAAATTTACAGTTTGCAGGGCGGCGCCAAACACCCTAGCACCGGCCCTGGGGCCCGGCCATTGGTTAATTCAGTCTTGCACTGTGCAATACACTAAGGTCCTGATTTATAAATTGCACGGTAATAAAGTACCAACCAATCCGCTCCTAACTGTCATTTTTCAAACACAGCATGTGACATGGAAGTTAGGAGCTGATTGGTTGGTACTTTATTGCCGTGATATGTATCACTCTCCAAGGCTTTATAAATAAGAGGCTAAATTTACCATGGCACCTACTGAGTCTATGGATACACTTGCACAGTGACACACCTATATGTCTGGGACTTGCACCACTTTGATGCTTAAATAGGTATCTGATCTATAGATCTATACTAAAAAGGTCTGCAGTCAATAGGTTGACCACTAATAATCGACATGCATTAGGTTGACAGGGTCAAAATGTCAACATGGTCAAAAGGTTGGCATGTGAAAAGTAGACAGTTCAAAAGGTCGATAGGTTTAAAAGGTTGACAGGTTTAAAAGGTCGACATGGCAATGGTCGACACACATATGGTCGTCGGCACAAATTTCTGACAGGGTCAAAATGTAAACATGGTCAAAAGGTTGACATGTGAAAGGTAGACAGTTCAAAAGGTCGATAGGTTTAATAGATCGACAGGTTTAAAAGGTCGACATGACAATGGTCGACACACATATGGTCGTCGGCACAAATTTCTTTTATTTATTTATTATTATTTTTCAAATTTTTCATACTTTACCATCCACGGGGACTACCATTGGGAATAGTAACCTGCCCGAATCGAGGGGATGCGGCATACATTTTTGTGTCGACCTTTTGACCCTGTTGACCTAATGCATATCTACCATTAGTGGTTGACTCTAGACCTTTTTAGTGTAGATCTAATGATCCACACACCTTAGATATGGCGCTCATGTCTAAGCTGCCTAACCTCTTCAGTACAAATGCGCATTAGCCCAGACATCCTTACACTATTTCTGTGGGGTCGGGATGTATTAAGCCATGCTAGACACATGGCATTTAGAGGCTGATTGGGTGATACAGGCCACTTCTCCACTTTATCTTTTTCCAAGGCTTGATAAATCTCCTCCTGGGGGAGGCCATTTGCAACATGTCTCCAACACACAATTCTTACTACATAGGATTGTCATTAATGTGGGTTTCTCTATATACTGCTTTCAGTGTATTTCCTTATATTAATGGGGATCATTGTAACTATGCTGCACGTTACTTCTACATTATTCAGTGAATTATTAAATGCATCTTTGTATCACTTTTATTCACAAGTGATTTCAGGTTTACGTTCAAATGTTTCTTTTGAGGATATTGGGGCAGATGTATTAACCTGGAGAAGACATAAGGAAGTGATAAACCAGTGATAACTGCAAGGTGATAAATGCACCAGCCAATCAGCTACAATATGTAAATTAACAGTTAGGAGCTGATTGGCTGGTGCATTTATCACCTTGCACTTATCACCAGTTTATCACTTCCTTATGCCTTCTCCAGGTTAATACATCTGCCCCTCTTTTCTCAATCCTTTTAAAAAAAATATCATTTTTTTTCTTCGATGAAGTCATCTATGATGTCACAAGGGGCATGTTTTGGCACCATTTTTGTCTTTAAATGTTAGGCACCTTACTATCTATCTATCTATCTATCTATCTATCTATCTATCTATCTATCTATCTATCTATCTATCTATCTATCTATCTATCTAATCTAGGGGGAGATGTACAAAGCCTTGAAAACTAATACATTTCACAGTGATAAAGGGGGTTGGTCGCAGCAACAAATTTGTTAGCAGTTGGGCAAAACCATGGCCCTCATTCCGAGTTGATCGGTCGCAAGGCGAATTTAGCAGAGTTACACACGCTAAGCCTACGCCTACTGGGAGTGTATCTTAGCTTCTTAAAATTGCGACCGATGTAATCGCAATATTGCGATTACAAACTACTTTGCAGTTTCTGAGTAACTTCAACCTTACTCTGCCTGTGCGATCAGTTCAGTGCTTGTCGTTCCTGGTTTGACGTCACAAACACACCCAGCGTTCGCTCAGACACTCCCCCGTTTCTCCGGCCACTCCTGCGTTTTTTCCGGAAACGGTAGCGTTTTCAACCACACGCCCATAAAACGCTGTGTTTCCGCCCAGTAACACCCATTTCCTGTCAATCACATTACGATCGCCGGAGCGATGAAAAAGCCGTGAGTAAAAATACTATCTTCATTGTTAAATTACTTGGCGCAGTCGCAGTGCGAATATTGCGCATGCGTACTAAGCGGATTTTCATTGCGATGCGATGAAAAATACCGAGCGAACGACTCGGAATGAGGGCCCATGTGCACTGCCGGGGGGAGGGGGGGGGGGCAGATATAACATGTGCAGAGAGAGATAAATTCGGGTGGGTTATTTTGTTTCTGTGCAGGGTAAATACTGGCAGCTTTATTTTTACAGTGCAATTTAGAGTTCAGTTTGATCACACCGCACCAAATTCTAAATCTTTCTGCACATGTTATATCTGTCCCACCTGCAGTGCAACATGGTTTTACCCAACTGCTAACAAATTTGCTGCTGCGATCAACTCTGAATTACCCCAAAGTACCAGCCAAACAGCCCTTAACTGCCATGTCAGAGGCTGGATTTAAAAAATGGCAGTTAGGAGCTGGTTGGTTGGTATTTTATCACAGTGAAATGTATCACTTTTCAATGCTTAGTACTTCTAGCCCCTTGTCTTTTTTTCCCATTAGATAAAATCATATAAAAATTACTTTGTTGTAACCTTTTTTATAGCATAGTTATAGTATTAATTGAAGATTAGCTGACTCATTTGGTGATTGTACTATACTGTATCTTTCAATGTTTGATTTTCACGTGTTTGGTTTTCTGTTCCATTGTTACCCATGTGATCAAAATAAAAAATTAAAAAAGCATATGGCATTTTTTCAGAAAGTGAGTGGAAAAACCCACTGAGTAACACACATGGAAATAGGATGTGTGAAAACCATGTTGGTTTATTAATTTATTTGCATTCATGTCCAAATACTGTATGTATGTAAATATGGGGGCTGCTACATTACTTGCACTGCTATACTGACAGTGCCTGATTTATCCTGCAAAATTCCGGAATGCCTGCTCGGATCTACAATTTCATGAAGAAAGGAAAAGGAACCATTGTTACTATAAATAAGAATTTACTTACCGATAATTCTTTTTCTCGGAGTCCGTAGTGGATGCTGGGGTTCCTGAAAGGACCATGGGGAATAGCGGCTCCGCAGGAGACAGGGCACAAAAAGTAAAGCTTTATGATCAGGTGGTGTGTACTGGCTCCTCCCCCTATGACCCTCCTCCAAGCCTCAGTTAGGATACTGTGCCCGGACGAGCGTACACAATAAGGAAGGATTTATGAATCCCGGGTAAGACTCATACCAGCCACACCAATCACACCGTACAACCTGTGATCTAAACCCAGTTAACAGTATGATAACAGAGGAGCCTCTGAAAGATGGCTCCCTACAACAATAACCCGATTTAGGTAACAATAACTATGTACAATTATTGCAGATAATCCGCACTTGGGATGGGCGCCCAGCATCCACTACGGACTCCGAGAAATAGAATTATCGGTAAGTAAATTCTTATTTTCTCTATCGTCCTAGTGGATGCTGGGGTTCCTGAAAGGACCATGGGGATTATACCAAAGCTCCCAAATGGGCGGGAGAGTGCGGATGACTCTGCAGCACCGAATGAGAGAACTCCAGGTCCTCCTTAGCCAGGGTATCAAATTTGTAGAATTTTACAAACGTGTTCTCCCCCGACCACGTAGCCGCTCGGCAGAGTTGTAATGCCGAGACCCCTCGGGCAGCCGCCCAAGAAGAACCCACCTTCCTTGTGGAGTGGGCATTTACCGATTTTGGCTGTGGCAGGCCTGCCACAGAATGTGCAAGCTGAATCGTACTACAAATCCAGCGCGCAATAGTCTGCTTAGACGCAGGAGCGCCCAACTTGTTGGGAGCATATAGTATAAACAGTGAGTCAGATTTCCTGACTCCAGCTGTCCTTGAAATGTATATTTTTAAAGCTCTGACAACGTCCAACAACTTGGAGTCCTCCAAGTCGCTTGTAGCCGCAGGCACTACAATACGCTGGTTCAGATGAAATGCTGACACCACCTTAGGGAGAAAATGCGGACGAGTCCGCAGTTCTGCCCTGTCCGAATGGAAAATCAGATATGGGCTTTTGTAAGATAAAGCTGCCAGTTCTGACACTCTCCTGGCCGAAGCCAGGGCTAGTAGCATGGTCACTTTCCATGTGAGATATTTCAAATCCACATTTTTTAGTGGTTCAAACCAATGAGATTTGAGAAAGTCCAAAACAACATTGAGATCCCACGGTGCCACTGGAGGCACCACAGGGGGCTGTATATGCAGTACTCCCTTAACAAAGGTCTGGACTTCAGGAACTGAAGCCAATTCTTTCTGGAAGAAAATCGACAGGGCCGAAATTTGAACCTTAATAGATCCCAATTTGAGACCCATAGACAATCCTGATTGCAGGAAATGTAGGAATCGACCCAGTTGAAATTCCTCCGTCGGAGCACTCCGATCCTCGCACCACGCAACATATTTCGCCAAATGCGGTGATAATGTTGCGCGGTTACTTCCTTCCTTGCTTTAATCAAGGTAGGAATGACTTCTTCCGGAATGCCTTTTCCCTTTAGGATCCGGCGTTCAACCGCCATGCCATCAAACGCAGCCGCGGTAAGTCTTGAAACAGACAGGGACCCTGCTGAAGCAGGTCCCTTCTCAGAGGTAGAGGCCACGGATCCTCCGTGATCATCTCTTGAAGTTCCGGGTACCAAGTCCTTCTTGGCCAATCCGGAGCCACTAGTATCGTTCTTACGCCTCTTTGCCGTATAATTCTCAATACTTTTGGTATGAGAGGCAGAGGAGGAAACACATACACCGACTGGTACACCCAAGGCGTTACCAGCGCGTCCACAGCTATTGCCTGCGGATCTCTTGACCTGGCGCAATACCTGTCCAGTTTTTTGTTGAGGCGAGACGCCATCATGTCCACCATTGGTCTTTCCCAACGGGTTACAAGCATGTGGAAAACTTCTGGATGAAGTCCCCACTCTCCCGGGTGAAGGTCGTGTCTGCTGAGGAAGTCTGCTTCCCAGTTGTCCACTCCCGGGATGAACACTGCTGACAGTGCTATCACATGATTCTCCGCCCAGCGAAGAATCCTTGCAGCTTCTGCCATTGCACTCCTGCTTCTTGTGCCGCCCTGTCTGTTTACATGGGCGACTGCCGTGATGTTGTCCGACTGGATCAACACCGGTTTTCCTTGAAGCAGAGGTTCTGCCTGGCTTAGAGCATTGTAGATTGTTCTTAGTTCCAGAACGTTTATGTGAAGAGACGTTTCCAGGCTCGACCACACGCCCTGCAAGTTTCTTCCTTGTGTGACTGCTCCCCAGCCTCTCAGGCTGGCGTCCGTGGTCACCAGGATCCAATCCTGTATGCCGAATCTGCGGCCCTCCAATAGATGAGCACTCTGCAACCACCACAGAAGAGATACCCTTGTCCTTGGAGACAGGGTTATCCGCTGGTGCATCTGAAGATGCGACCCTGACCATTTGTCCAGCAGATCCCTCTGGAAAACTCTTGCGTGGAATCTGCCGAATGGAATTGCTTCGTAAGAAGCCACCATTTTTCCCAGGACTCTTGTGCATTGATGTACAGACACCTTTCCTGGTTTTAGGAGGTTCCTGACAAGTTCGGATAACTCCTTGGCTTTTTCCTCCGGGAGAAAAACCTTTTTCTGAACCGTGTCCAGAATCATCCCTAAGAACAGCAGACGTGTTGTCGGAATTAACTGGGATTTTGGAATATTCAGAATCCACCCGTGCTGCTTTAGCACTTCTTGAGACAGTGCTAGTCCCATCTCTAGCTGTTCTCTGGACCTTGCCCTTATTAGGAGATCGTCCAAGTATGGGATAATTAATATGCCTTTTCTTCGAAGAAGAATCATCATCTCGGCCATTACCTTGGTAAAGACCCGAGGTGCCGTGGACAATCCAAACGGCAGCGTCTGAAACTGATAGTGACAGTTCTGTACGACGAACCTGAGGTACCCCTGGTGTGAGGGGTAAATTGGAACGTGGAGATACGCATCCTTGATGTCCAAGGATACCATAAAGTCCCCTTCTTCCAGGTTCGCTATCACCGCTCTGAGTGACTCCATCTTGAACTTGAACTTTTTTATGTACAGGTTCAAGGATTTCAGATTTAGAATAGGTCTTACCGAGCCATCCGGCTTCGGTACCACAAATAGAGTGGAATAATACCCCTTTCCTTGTTGTAAAAGGGGTACCTTGACTATCACCTGCTGAGAGTACAGCTTGTGAATGGCTTCCAAGACCGTCACCCTGTCGGAGGGGGACGTTGGTAAAGCAGACTTCAGGAAACGGCGAGGTGGAGACGTCTCTAGTTCCAACCTGTAACCCTGAGATATTATCTGCAGGATCCAGGGATCCACCTGCGAGTGAGCCCACTGCGCGCTGAAATTCTTGAGACGACCCCCCACCGCCCCCGAGTCCGCTTGAGAAGCCCCAGCGTCATGCTGAGGCTTTTGTAGAAGCGGGGGAGGGCTTCTGTTCCTGGGAAGGAGCTGCCTGTTGCAGTCTCTTCCCCTTTCCTCTGCCTCGTGGCAGATATGAATATCCCTTTGCTCTCTTGTTTTTAAAGGAACGAAAGGGCTGCGGCTGAAAAGTCGGTGTCTTTTTCTGTTGGGGAGTGACTTGAGGTAAAAAGGTGGATTTCCCGGCTGTAGCCGTGGCCACCAAATCCGATAGACCAACACCAAATAACTCCTCCCCTTTATACGGCAAAACTTCCATATGCCGTTTTGAGTCCGCATCACCTGACCACTGTCGCGTCCATAAACTTCTTCTGGCCGAAATGGACATAGCACTTACCCGTGATGCCAGTGTGCAAATATCACTCTGTGCATCACGCATATAAAGAAACGCATCCTTTATTTGCTCTAAAGACAGTAAAACATTGTCCCTATCCAGGGTATCAATATTTTCAATCAGGGACTCTGACCAAGCTACCCCAGCACTGCACATCCAGGCTGTCGCTATAGCTGGTCGTAGTATAACACCTGTATGTGTGTATATACTTTTTTGGATATTTTCCATCCTCCTATCTGCTGGATCTTTAAGTGCGGCCGTCTCAGGAGAGGG
Source organism: Pseudophryne corroboree (assembly GCF_028390025.1). Taxonomy (NCBI): domain Eukaryota; kingdom Metazoa; phylum Chordata; class Amphibia; order Anura; family Myobatrachidae; genus Pseudophryne; species Pseudophryne corroboree. The sequence goes on from NC_086444.1 coordinate 1,141,749,023, forward strand.
TAACGCCACTTGTTTTGATAAGCGTGTGAGCGCCTTGTCCACCCTAGGAGGTGTTTCCCAGCGCGCCCTAACCTCTGGCGGGAAAGGGTATAAAGCCAATAACTTCTTTGAAATTAGCAGTTTTTTATCGGGGGCAACCCACGCTTCATCACACACCTCATTTAATTCATCTGATTCAGGAAAAACTATAGGTAGTTTTTTCACACCCCACATAATACCCTGTTTTGTGGTACCTGTAGTATCAGCAATATGTAACGCCTCCTTCATTGCCAAAATCATATAACGTGTGGCCCTACTGGAAAATACGGTTGATTCGTCACCGTCGCCACTGGAATCAGTGCCTGTGTCTGGGTCCGTGTCGACCGACTGAGGTAACGGGCGTTTTACAGCCCCTGACGGTGTTTGAGGCGCCTGGACAGGTGCTGATTGATTGTCCGGCCGTCTCATGTCGTCAAACGACTGCTTTAGCGTGTTGACACTATCCCGTAATTCCATAAATAAAGCCATCCATTCTGGTGTCGACTCCCTAGGGGGTGACATCCCCATATTTGGCAATTGCTCCGCCTCCACACCAATATCGTCCTCATACATGTCGACACACACGTACCGACACACAGCAGACACACAGGGAATGCTCTTAAAGAAGACAGGACCCCACTAGCCCTTTGGGGAGACAGAGGGAGAGTTTGCCAGCACACACCAAAAGCGCTATATATGACAGGGATAGCCTTATAATAAGTGCTCCCTATATAGCTGCTTTAATATATATAATTTTGCCACAATTTTGCCCCCCCTCTCTTGTTTTACCCTGTTTCTGTAGTGCAGTGCAGGGGAGAGCCTGGGAGCCTTCCTGACCAGCGGAGCTGTGTGAGGAAAATGGCGCTGTGTGCTGAGGAGATAGGCCCCGCCCCTTTTTCGGCGGGCTCGTCTCCCGCTCTTTAACGGATTCTGGCAGGGGTTAAATATCTCCATATAGCCCCCGGAGGCTATATGTGAGGTATTTTATGCCAAAAAATAGGTTTACATTGCTTCCCAGGGCGCCCCCCCCCAGCGCCCTGCACCCTCAGTGACTGCCGTGTGAAGTGTGCTGAGAGCAATGGCGCACAGCTGCAGTGCTGTGCGCTACCTTAAGAAGACTGAGGAGTCTTCTGCCGCCGATTCTGGACCTTCTTCTCTTTTCAGCATCTGCAAGGGGGCCGGCGGCGAGGCTCCGGTGACCATCCAGGCTGTACCTGTGATCGTCCCTCTGGAGCTAATGTCCAGTAGCCAAAGAAGCCAATCCATCCTGCACGCAGGTGAGTTCACTTCTTCTCCCTTAAGTCCCTCGTTGCAGTGATCCTGTTGCCAGCAGGACTCACTGTAAAATAAAAAACCTAAGCTAAACTTTTCTAAGCAGCTCTTTAGGAGAGCCACCTAGATTGCACCCTTCTCGGACGGGCACAAAAACCTAACTGAGGCTTGGAGGAGGGTCATAGGGGGAGGAGCCAGTACACACCACCTGATCATAAAGCTTTACTTTTTGTGCCCTGTCTCCTGCGGAGCCGCTATTCCCCATGGTCCTTTCAGGAACCCCAGCATCCACTAGGACGATAGAGAAAATAGTATATTTATATTATGCTGTGTGAGCTATTTAACTGAGAGTGTTTGTGAAAACCTTGAATAAATTATGTCATTGGAATGCAATAATACCAGTTACACCGCTGGCACTGTGAAATGACCCTGATATTGCATTTAAAGTCATTTGTCTATGTAATAACCTATCAGGTTCAATATAATTTGTAATAATAAATTAATTTTGAGCCATCACAAAAAGGGTATAAATCAGGGACGTGTGCTAATATCTACTAGATTGCTGATGGATGCCCCCTATCTTAAATCTTTGGTCTTATTTTATGGTGCCTGACTGCATAACAAAATGTCAGAAAGATAAGCCATTTTGTTTTCATCTGTAATAAACTCAATGAAGATAATGAAACAATCTACCCTGTGCCTGATGGCAAATTGCTTAATTAGTTTGGACAAAGCATGCATTCATTATAATGTCTGAACCATTAACACATGTTCAAAAACACATTACAGCCACTTCAATTACAAAAGTATTTCACCTGTAGGGAGGTAAAATCAATTAAAACTGTGTAAGAAATAAATTGTTTTTTTTGTGTGGCATTTTTCATGAAAAGCTTAAAATATTTAATTGCAATTAAATTGTTTTGTGCTTTTAATATAAGCAGCAGGTGTCCATAACTAAAGAAAATGGTTATTTTTATTTATCAAACTGCACAATATGTACATAAATGTGCTTTTTCATATTACCTTCTTAACCCCTTCATCATCAGGAATGTTTTACACCTTTCATGACCAGACCACCTGCCACAGTCTTTCAGTGTGTCAGATAAATACATAGGGGCAGATGTACTAATCCTTGAACAGTGATAAAGTGGAACAAGATAAAGTACCAACCAATAAGCTCCTAACAGGGGCTGGCTGGCAACTTTTAGCCTGGGGGGCAAGTCCAGAGCACTGGCCCATAAGTAATGGCGCCATCTTAAATGGAGGTTTTTTTTGTTTAAAAAACATTTATTAATAAAAAAAAATTAGGCCTGGTGTAAATTATCCCAAAGATACTTTATTATAAATTTGTCAGTGTGGCCGTGGCTTCAGCAGAGCTGTGTAGTAGTGGAAGGTGGCGGCCGGCCCTTGATCCTTGGCAGTAGCGTGGCCCGGGGGGGCACATGGCACCCTGCCCCCCCCGGGCCAGCCCGTCTCTGGCTCCTAACTGGCAATTTTCAAACACAGCCTGTAATACCCCTCTCAGAGACATGCCGCTATATGATGAATGCTCATCAACTCGGGTTTTCTGCATGTATTATAGGAAACAACATGGGACTTAGGAGTCTGTTTACTAAGCCTTGGATGGAGATAAAGGGGTCTATTTACTACAGTAAGTCTTGGATGGAGATAAAGTCGAAGGTGATAAAGTACCAGCCAATCAGCTCCTAGCTGCCATGTTACAGGCTGTGTTTGAAAAATGAAAGTTAGGAGCTGATTGGCTGGTACTTTATCTTCGTCGATCCAAGGCTTTGTAAAAAGATCCCAAAGTATCAGCCAATCACTGTTTAACTGCCATGTCACAGGCTGGATTTGAAAAATGACAGTTAGGTGCTGATTGCTTAGTATTTTATCTCCGTCCACTTTATCTCCATCCAAGGCTTAGTACATAGACCCCTTAGTCCTGCGTCCACAACCTTGCTTCTGATCAGGGTCATAGAGCTGAGACTTAAGAATTTGCCAGCTTCAAGTTCCTAGACCCAGCAAATTCCCAAGTCACACGTCTGAAAGCGGCATAACATGACTGGTGGTTGGTACTTTATGTCTCTACACTTTATTACCCTCCAAGTCTTAGTATATCTCTTCCATAATAATTTTTATCAACTCTATCTACCCTCATTGTTTGCATTTGAGGGTGGGAGGAAGAATATTGTAGGCCTTTATTTTGTTAAAATATTTCTTTTGGGTGAGATATTGAAGAACATATTATTTTAATTTAAAGGTATTACATAGAAAAGAAAAAAAACAAATATGTATACTTCATGTAAGGTATGGCACATCCATAAGGCTTCTAAATGGAAGCTGGCTAGGTCAGGGGGAGGGTGGCATCTTTCCCTAAATTGGTACAAATTTGGTGCTTAAGGGCTGCCAGCCCTTAAGTTTGGTGGTCACTACGATTCTTCCTGTATTGTTTGGTGGTCACTAGGATGCTCTTTATATTGTTCAGTGGTTACTAGGATGCTCTATGCATTGTGTGTTGGTCACTAGGATTCTTTCTGAAATTTATTGCAGCCTCAGGGATAATTTCTATATTGAGTGGTTGTCAGAAGAATGCTGAATATAAGTCACATGGAGGCAGTAGGCATTATTTTCACCCAACAGTTCTTTGACATAGCAATTTTCATGTATTGTTTGGGCTGTATAAAACCCATACCTCCCAACATGACCCTCTCCAGGAGGGACATTATGCTCTGCTCCTGGACTTCCCTCTTAATGTATGATTGCCATCACCTGTGCTGAACACCTTTATTATCCATTAACCTGTTCAAAACAGGTGCCGGCAATCATAAATTAAGAGAAAAGTCCAGGAGCAGAGCATTGTGTCCCTCTTGGAGAGGGTCATGTTGGGAGTTATGATATAACCACTGGTAACAATGCAAGGTATTTTTTTAGTGAGGAAGCTTATCTGAAATCTCCATAATTGCAAGCTTTGCTAGAACAGTTGTTGAGAAGTGTGACACTGTTCAGGGTAATACAATCAAGACTAATCAGAAAATCCTGATGATGTCACTACTATGATGTCACTGGACTTTCCCTTATCAGTGCAGAAACCCAGACTGAGATGCAAATATCACTCACTTTTAATACTGTGCACATGAATTAAGTGGCTCAGAACCACTGGCAATTTCACTGTAAAATCCAGTCAAGGTAAATTAATATTGGCTGAAATTATAGCCTGACCGCCATAGCAGTACAGAAAATGCACAGAGGAGGTCATTCCGACCTGATCCAATGCTAGCTATTTTTTTGCAGCGCTGCGATCAGGTCAAAACTAGGCAAAACTGCGCATACATATGCACCACAATGCACAGGCGCGTCGTACGGGTACAAAGCGGATCGTTGCTGGGCGATGGATTTAACACAGAATCCATTCGCACAGCCAATCGCAAGGAGGTTGACAGGAAGAAGGTGTTTATGGGTGTCAACTGACCGTTTTCTGGGAGTGTTTGGAAAAATGCAGGCGTGTCCAGGCGTTTGCAGGGCGGGTGTCTGACGTCAATTCCGGGACCGGACAGGCTGAAGTGATCTCAGTGGCTGAGTAAGTTTCTGAGTAGGTCTGAACTGCACAAAACTTTTTTGTACTGCTCAGCACACTTCCAAAGCGAAAATACACTCCCCCCATAGGCGGCGACTATCTGATCGCAGTGCTGCAAAAAATAGCTAGCGAGTGATCAGGTTGGAATGACCCCCAGAATCAGATGGATGTCAGCACGGTATAAAGGAGTACCTGTCATGGGGATATTTCTAACTAGCTGCAGCTTCTCCCGAGTAAAATTCACATCTGCACACATTTTTTTTTTTTTAAGTTTCTTTAGTAGTATTGAGGAATCCCTAAGCGTATATTCATCATAGTTACTTTCTTTTTTTACAAACAAATAATGTGCTTCTGGTTTATTTGTACAAATTAATTAACTGCGGCGGCTGCAGCCCCTGAGCTGTAGCACTGACTGCCTTGTGTAGGAGGGGAATGCTAAGCACATATAAACATACTTGTGTAGATGTTTGTAATACTGTATATGTGCTGGCGTGCGTCTGTGATTGGCAGCGGCACTGTATACCATAGCCGCCGTGCAGAACCCAAGACTGAGTATTAGGATTCCCTCTCCTAATCCCGCCCCCAGACTCTCATTGGCTACTTTCACAGGATTTCCCATGAGGAATACGAAACTTCGGAACAATGTAAAAACTGCTCACATTCTCCACAGTTATATTATAACAACATACTATGCGGAGTTGTATTATAAAGATCATGATAAACTGATTTACTTCTCTCCACATTTGTACCACAATAGAATGTATTTTGGGGAATGTGACTTATGGGCCCATTTATCAATAATTGTATCTGTATTGCGATTTGTATTATATTTGCAGTAATGTATGTGTTTATACTTTGGCATGTATCAAAGAGCACACGCCGTAACTGGGACTCAGAAAGGAGCCTGTGATGTGCTCGGAGTGACTAACTGGACTCCTATGCATGCGCGGTCTGCTGACCATGCATGCATGGTGGCCATTGCTGGGGAGGGTCCAGAGGAACCCTCTGACGGTTAATTCTGTGAAGTGTAGCTCATAGACTACAGCGGCTAATGCCAACTCCAGATGGAATTGGCTGTGGGGGCCAATCGTTAAATCTGACAGCATTGCCTTCCCCATACAAACCCATGGAGGCTGCGGCTGATGTCGGCAATGTAGGGACTGTAACAAATACAGAATCTCTTATATTTGTTGCGGTCCCTCAAATCATACATTAGGGTGATGCTAAATATATGCAGATATCCTACCCCAAAAACATGTTTTGGGGAACAAACCACAAATTTTTAATAATAAAGAGGCCTCTATATACTTTCAAATCAGATCCTCCATATAATAAAAATGAATCCTAATATTTTCTGTGGAGGTTTATTATTTCATGACTTCATATTTACTAGATATTTCCTATAACTCCTTTATAATTAATCATAGATATTTTGATATGCTATTTCTAATGACTATGTTAAACAATAAATACACAGATACCTATGCAGTAAATCTTTTCTAAACCACCTGAATCTGCCGACCTTCTCACTTCTTTTAGAATTGTAATTAAAATTTTGCTATATTGTTATACAATACATTGGCTATGACACCAATTGTTGTTTTTAAATCAAGTATTTTTCATTGGTTACTAATCAAATTGAACATACAGTAACAAAATATCAACAAATGTTGTAAAACAGGGTACAGTTACAATGCTACAAACTACAGATCTACACTAAAAAGGTCTACAGATCTACACTAAAAAGGTCTACAGTCAATAAGTAGACCACTAATGGCTGACATGGTCAAAAGTTTGACAGAGGTAAAAGGTTGACATGTAAACGGTAGAAAGTTCAAAAGGTCGAAAGGGTCAAAAGGTCGACATTGACTCTGCATAGGTGCCTTGAGGTCATCCACAGCTAAGATACAATGCTAGACCTTCCTAAGTTGCTCCCTCAATTTTCGAAGATCGTGGCATATCAAAGAAATATCTAAATGCACCTCGCCAATTTTATCGGTGACCCTTTTCTCTGAAGCAGTGATGACATGAAAGATCTGAGTGACGGAGAGGGGGAGCCACATGCAGAGCCAGGGGAATGATCAGAAGGAGAAGGCGGTGGAGCCATCAGCTGGAGAGAGGGAACAGGAGTGCGAGCGAAGAATAGAGGTGGGTTCAGAAGTATGGCCTGATTTCACCATAGCATACAAATAAAGTCCCAGAAAGCACCAACCTGGAAGACACTCCCAGCACTGCATAGACAATCAGGAGTTTAAAAGGAGACTGTACTGGGTAAACAGACAGAATCAGGAGGTACAGGACTATAGGTCACAGCCAGTATGGCCAAGATGACAGCAGCAACACTGATGCCAGGAGAGGCAGGAAAAGCTGATGGGCCTCACAGAAAGGAAGAAGCTAGGCAGGAGGGAGAGGCATCCTCAGCTAAATCCAAAGCAGGTACAGTAGAAGCCTGGAGAATCATCTCCATGCAACCAGCAGCAGCCAGAGGAACAGGATCCTAAGTTGGCCATTGCCATTGGAATATATTTATTTTGTTCTATATTTAAATCATGAGTCTGGCTACAGCCCTAATATATATTGGTGAATTATATAGCAATACTACAGTAATCCACCAAGCATACCTTGAGTTCAAAAGGAAAAAATATAACAAAAAAGACTAAAAGGAAACTTACTAAACTGGTAAATAAGTTGTTATGACATGACAACACTAATAGGCAGGGGGAGTTATCAAACCCCAGCAAGTAATATCTGAGATAAAGTAATACAATTTACTATTCTTTGTGCAGGACAACCTTGTATCTCTCCTACTTTGATCACAGGGAACCCCAGCCTCAGAGGTCAGCTATGGGCCTCTAGGCATACACACCTTCATCCATGTATTGACCATGCATGCTGCCTGTGTGCATAATATGAATGGACTCATGTATGCATCATGTGTCACGCTCTATAGAATAAAACACAGTAGTGTCATTAATGGGTTCTAGAGTGTGTGGCCAACACTATTGAATGTTTAACAGCTTTACCTCCCTGTGATATGTCTCCAATTACCTAATTATACCGCTTTCAGATTGCAAACCCAGGTCGGACCCAGCTTTTGAACCCGGGTCCGACTCAGGCCCGAGCAGACTTAGAACCTTTCACATTGCAGTTTCGACCAGGGTTATTCCTGGGTTGGTGCCTTTTATACCCCCTTCACCCTGCCAATGCCGGATCCCACCCGGGAATTGGAAACGGGTCCTTCCCAGGTAGGATCTGCCATTGGACCCAATCTGCTGGCTTCCAGATTCTGCAATATGCCGGCCGGTTGCCATAGCAGTAAGGGCAGAGCTCATCTCCGCGCTGCCTCTCCCTATTGTAGTGAATGGGTCCCCGGTCGCATCGACCCATCAACCCGTTCACACAGCCCCTGACCCGGTATTCAACCAGGAAATAACACTGCTTTATTCTCGGGTCGAATTACCAGGTCAGGCGACCCGGGAATTCAACCATGGCCCTTTCACAACCCACACGACGTCGACACGGCAATATCCCGGGTCAATACTGGTTTACTTGTCCGGTGTGAAAGAGATATTACACTAAACCTTGACCCGGGTTGACCCAGCAAAAACCAGGGTTATTTTAGCAAAGGGGAAGGGGTATAAGACTGCAAGCTCTTTGGGAAAGGGACCTATTTCCTCTTGTACTTAATTGCTGTTACTTCCCTTGTTTGTTCTATTCCTATATACCATAGTGTTCTATTATGCAGTGCTGTGTAATTATACCATGAAGACATAGGAGTATGCATTTGCAAATATGTTACAATATTACATTTCTTGCTGTAAGATAATAATAAATTACTATGAAGTAATTTCATGTTGTCTTTGCAATCACAGATATGACTCTGAGGCTAGATATGAGACACATCTAAATCTTATTTTCAATTTACCAAAATAAATATTGATTTAAGTGCCTTCTAATCAAAAGGCTTAGGCTACTGCCAGACCACCCTCTTCCCATTAACTCACTGAAATAAATCCAAAATGTCCACTGGCAGAGAAAAGGAAGCGACTTACTATATATAAATATCAAGGAGATTTCAGTAGAGAGGGGTTTGCACAGGTGAGATGTGACAATATACCTTGAATGACCATTAGAGGGCAGTAGCATTCTTTGCAAAAACTCCAATAACATAAGGATCAATTTTGATTCAAAGCATTTCCCATTATGCTGTCATCAGTATATTGTACCATTCCCTATTTAGGAATTAATCTCACCATTCTCTGTTCTCCTTTATTCTTCGAGGATAAATAAATATTACAATAACATGTACAACTCTGCGTGTCCGCTTAGCTCTTGCATTTGCAAAGATATATTTAAATAGAGGCACAATACAAAGATGTAGTCTAAAAAGTGTCTCAGCTAGGTGCTAATACTAACATGGGATTAGCAGCTTCTACTACAAAGTGGGCAGTAATGACAGTTCTGTAAAAGTCATGTAACGGTGGAGAATAGCTTGCAAGAAAAACATGATGTGAGGTTCCTATCGTATTAAAGCATATTTTTTTAATCAGTCTAATTACTTTTAACATGATGTCTGAGTTCAGCTTTCAGCAATGAATAAAAGCAATAGTGACTTTGTAAATCCATTAGTGTCCTAATTATGTGGCTTGCAATATGTTAAAGGGGAGTAGAATCTTCCATTTCACATTATAGTCACTAAAGGTCAATTACTAGTTACAAAAGTTGAAAATGGCAAAATCCCAGTGCATCCGCCCTTCTGTAACTTAATGTACTAATCTAAAACTGGGTACACACTGTGGTTGTTCATACACAGAGAAAGATGCACCAATATATCTGCAGAAATATTGGCCATCTGCTGTGTTGCACAGCAGATGCAATGTATCTGTGAAAGACGTCTTGCACAGACATATTGCTTGTACATACCTGCAGAAATTGGCGTTTCTATAATGGGTGTAGTGTGTGCGGTGCACACGGACCCCTGAGTCTAGGGGGGGTCACACACCGCACCCATTTCTCCTATACTTACCCTTCCGGAGTCCATTGCTGACCGTGAGTGGGCCCCCTCCTCTCCCGTAGTCGTCAAGCCGCTGCTAGCGCACTGAGCGCTGTAGACTCTGGCACAATGCCAGAGTCTACAGCACATGCGCAAGATTCTAAAAAATGGCGCAGCGCCCACCTTGTCAGCGATCGGCGTAGCGTAGCGTAGGAGGTTACTTCCAGACAATGTGGGGAAGATGATTTTCATCAAAATTAATTTGAAATTCCTCCGTGGAGACATTCACCAGCAATTGCCTCCAGAAAGTACACAGGGACCTGAGATGGTGGATTCCAGTGGGGACGAATTAATAATCTGTGAGGAGGGGGATGTACACAGTGAAAGGGGTGAGGAATCGGACGATGAGGTCGACATCTTGCATCTGTAGAGCCAGTTTGTGCAAGGAGAGATTGATTGCTTCTTTTTTTGGTGGGGGCCCAAACCAACCAGTCATTTCAGTCACAGTCGTGTGGCAGACCCTGTCGCTGAAATGATGGGTTTGTTAACGTGTGCATGTCCTGTTTATACAACATAAGGGTGGGTGGGAGGGCCCAAGGACAATTCCATCTTGCACCTCTTTTTTTATTTATCTTTGCATCATGTGCTGTTTGGAGACTATTTTTTTTAAGTGCCATCCTGTCTGACACTGCAGTACCACTCCTAGATGGGCCAGGTGTTTGTACCGCCCACTTGGGTCGCTTAGCTTAGTCATCCAGCGACCTCGGTGCAAATTTTAGGACTAAAAATAATATTGTGAGGTGTTCAGAATAGACTGGAAATGAGTGGAAATTATGGTTATTGAGGTTAATAATACTATAGGATCAAAATTAAACCCAAATTCTATGATTTAAGCTGTTTTTGAGTAGTTTTTTTGAAAAAAACACCCGAATCCAAAACGCATCCGAATCCGACAAAAATCCAAAAGGGTGGATTTGCCAAAATGCGTCCAAATCCAAAACACGACCGCGGAACTGAATCCAAAACCAAAACACAAAACACGAAAAATGCCCACTGCACATCTCTACTTGTAAGTGATTGCCCCTTTAAAAAAATGGCGAGTTCGGCCGACGTGTGGGATTCCGGCCGAACTCGGACATTCAATCCCGCCCGCTGGATTTTTTTTGTCCATTTTAGATTGTCTTTGCCTTGTGCGAAGAAATGAGCGAGCTAATGTTGTTTTGTCCTGGAAATGGAAAGTCTTGAAAAAAAAAAAAAAAAGCCCCACAAGTGTGTGGGTGCTACATAAATAATCACTGTTATTGATGTTGGAACGTGACCAGACAGAAAAGTTCTAAAATAGGCTTAGCAGGGAAGAGGTAAATGATTGGTACCCCATCCCTTCATGAGCAAGATAAGTCACAATGTAATTGTAAAGAAAATAAGCACACCGTTCTAGAAGGGCATCCGAATGTCTTATTACTCTATAACTAGCCTGTTTTAGTTACAAATGTAAAACTCCACAGTTGGTTGTTTTTTTCCATTCATTTCAATGGTCCCATTCTTTTAAATGGAGTTTCACAAGTAGCACTTGAGACATTGGGCATCTTCTCTGAGACAATTATTGATAAATTTGGAATTTAGTAATAATGTGGATGTTTGTAATATCAACAATTACAACGCTGACTTCACAATGTCGACGGTTATGCTGTTGACATTGTTGAAATGTCAGCATTGGACATGTTGGCATATGATCACAATGTTGATATCTGAAACGTCAACAATCTGCATGGGCCAGAGGGGGAGGGTTAGGGTTAGGCCAAATAAGCAGAGGGAGGATTAGGGTAAAGCACTAGGGAAGGGTTAGAGGCCAGGGGTTAGGATTAGTCATACATACATACATACATACATACTGCCAGAAGCGCAGCAGGATCTGATGGAAGTCAGGGCATACTGTAGACCGGGCCGCCCACTGTCAAGGGGCCCCCTTGCCAGAGCACAATGACATCACTAGCTCTCCCTCTTTTGCAGCAGCAGAACCAGGCAGCCAGAATGTGAGCAGGACAGTAAGCAATACAGGCAGAGACACAGGAGTATCAGGTTTTATGATATACCAATGGAACTTCCCAACCAGAGGAGAGATGGGATGGGGGAGAGAGCTGTAAGTGGCCCAGGGATCCCAGCTTCTCCTCCTCCCTACCCGGGTGACTGGGTCCTGTTTAACCTGTTATCTAATGAGAGCATTCGGGGCTAGAGAGAGAGGGAGAGAGAGAGGGAGGCACACACAGAGTCCTCCTGAGTTCTGTCCCAGTGTGTAAGCAGCACATAGGCTGCTGCTATTGCATTCTTGCAAGATAAATTAAGTTTTATTTTTAAATGTGTATTTCAAGGTTAAGTAGTCTTTGTTCCATTACAGGAAACTTTATAAAATAGTTGTTTCTCAATTATGTGGAGCTATAAACAGTACCCAGGCATTGTTAAACTATTAGCTTAAATCTAATAGACACCATAGGTTTAATTTTAATATACACAAACCATACCTCCTAACATGACCCATTCCAGGAGGGACAAAATGCTCTCTACCGGGACTTCCCTCTTAATTTATGATTGCTGCGTTGAAAAAACACTTTTCTTGTCAAGGAAATAGTTCAACACAGGTGACGCCAATCATATATTAAGAGGAAAGTCCAGGTAGAGAGCAATTTGTCCCTCCAGGAATGGGTCATGATGGGAGCTATGCACAATCTAATATACACCCTTCCCTCCCCCGGGCCCCCCAAGGCATAATCTGGGCCAGTGTTACACTGTATAACGACTCCCCCCCCTCCCCTGTGACAACCTAAGGGCAGGGGCCTGATTTAAATTTGTACGCTGTCTGGATCCAATGGTCAGCCTGAGTAAACTTCAGCTTACGCAGGCTGGCCAGTGCCTGTAACCATTGCGAATTGCACCTGATGGTTCCCACGGTGATCCGAGGCTGAATCGTCAGTCACAGCACTCGGCTCCTCGCTAATACTAGCTGGATGTGTCTATCTCCTACAGACCACAGTTGTTGACATTTTAGCTGCCTCCTCCAGGACTGCTCAGCAGGGGAAGTGGCGCGGCACGGGGGGGGCGTGATGAAGAGGAGCACGGGGCATGGTTACGATGACACGCATCATCGGCACCCCTGCTGAGAGGGATATATGAGTGTTTCTCCTGGGGGTGCGGGGGCTTGGCTGCCGGCCAGGAGACTTGACATCTTTTCCGGTTTTTGGGAGCCTTCCGGCCATTCCGGGAGAGTAGGCATGTATTCTACAGACGCCCCCTGCTGCATATGAACTGTACTGACACGGAATTGCACAGCTGCTTCCCTGCAGTCCACACAAACATGAATTGGTGTTCCTAACATTTCTGACTCCTCAGATTAACAATAATGCGACAATACATCATTTATATCCAACAATCACCTCTTTAGGGGCATGTCCCCTTTATCATTTTCTTTCTATTTATGTGGCATATGTGATGGTCATTAGCGAATTACCCAGTATCCCCCTGGAATTACCCAGTATCCCCCTCTGTTGCCTTTTGCCCACTTTTTTTTTTTTACCAACTTAATTTTTTCTTACTCCTTTGATTTTAATAATTAAGAATATGACTTTATTGAACTAAATAAATGTGAGTGGTGGATGCCTTATGTATACCACATTGCACTCTCTCTGTCATAACGAATGTATCCTGAACAGCTGTTGATTACATTAAAAGAAACGTGTTTTCATTAGAATTTATAACGCAGGACTTCAGCTTACATACTAGGTCATTATTACAATGGCTGCATGTTATACATCGTTCAATATGCTATTATTTTCTCTGCTGAAATAACAGCCGCCTCTCGCTGCACTATACTGATTTTCTTACAGTCTGCAATACATTGTAATTTGCTAATTATGACATTGAACAAAACTATTTTAAAATTATTCCACAGATGTGGTGATTGATAAGGTTTTCCGTTAACCATGCAATAGAAAAAGAGTGAAATGCAATTACTGGAATGAACCTACATGACTGTTTTAATGTATTGTGACAGAATGTATTTCTATACGCAACAATACAAGCAAAGGAGGGAATAATGAAACATGTCAATGCGTGTTTGTCTTGGTCATTCATTTATAGGTAACCAGAAACAAACATCCTTCAGGGATAAAAGTGCATTTTTATAATTAGGATTTAAATAATAGGGCAATATGGTGTTTCCAATTAAATATTGCACTGAAACTGATCATGACAGTATTATTATTAATGTATTGCAAAGCGCTTTACATTGAGGGGAACATAGGGGGTAATTCAGAGTTGATTGCGGCAGCAATTTGTTAGCAGTTGGGCCAAACCATGTCATTCCGAGTTGATCGCGCGCTGCCTTTTTTCGCAGCGCAGCCAACAGGTTACTACTGTGCATGCGTATGCACCGCAATGTGCAGGTGCGTCTTATGGGTACAAAGCAGATCATTGCTGAGCGATGGATTTAATGAAAAATCCATTCGCACAGCTGATCGCAAGGAGATTGACAGGAAGAGGGTGTCAAATCTAACTCTCTCTGCAAATGTTATATCTGCCCCCCCCCCCCCTGCATTGCACATTGGGGGTCATTCCGAGTTGATCGCACGTAGCAACTTTTTGCTGCTCATGCGATCAACTAGACGCCGCCTATGGGGGAGTGTATTTTAGCATAGCAGGGCTGCGATCGCTTGTGCAGCCCTGCTATGCTAAAAAAGTTTTGTGCAGAAGTAGACTATTCCTGCAGTTACTTACCCTGTGCGATTGAACCAGCGATGAAGGTCCCAGATTTGACGTCAGACATCCGCCCTCCAAACGCCTGCATTCGGATCTACACGCCTGGAAAACGGTGAGACGCCTCGGAATGCCTCCCCACTGTCAATCTTCTTGCGATCGCGCTAGCGATCACTTTCTTCTTTATTGTGGCTGGGCAACGACTTGCGTGCGCAATGCGGCCGCCGCGCATGCGCAGTTCCGACCCATTCGCACCGCAGCAATGAACCGCTGCATGTGAACGGGTCGAAATGACCCCCATGGTTTTTCCCAACTGCTAACAAATTTGATGCTGCGATCAACTCTGAATTAGCCTCATAATACACACAGGCTGCTTACAATAAAGATAAGTTTAATATGGCCCTGTCTAGAAGAGCTTACAAAGAGATTTGGGGAACACGACACATAAGGAGGTGGAATATCAATTGTACCAGATGGATGGGAAAGTGTTGGTCGTTATTGCATTAGCAGCCAGCAATAATAAAGTAGCCATTGACAAATGGTATTTCTGTGCAGCTTCCAGTGTGTGGCATGATTGAGACGAGGAGAGACAGCAAAAGGTAGAGACAAGAAACTAGAACCAATAGTAAGGTTACAATACAATTGTACTATTTATAATAACTGACTGACCTGGTGTTGGAGAAGACTTTATCTTGCATGCTGCAATGATCACTATCATAAACTGACAAATTGGAGTAGTAGAGAGTAGTCTGGTGTCTTTCTTTAGTATTATTCTCAGTGCTAGAAACAGACCGGGATCTGGGAGACAACCATTGATGGTTTAACTGGGAGACCCATCAATGACCACTTCTAGTTGGGAGGAAAGCAAAAAGAGCAAGTAAACTGCACCTGGACAAGGCATGCTGCAATGCATGCAGGGTAAATAATAGCTGCTTTTGCATATAGCCCACATATGCTGAACTGTTTTATGTGTACACTGTAATAAAGCTGTACTGGCAGTACAGATGGTATAATGGTTAGCATTACTACCACACAGCACTGAGATCATGGGTTCGATTCCCACCTTTGCCCTGTGTTGGGTTTGTATATTCTCCCCATGCTTGCATGGGTTTCCTCTGGGTTCTCAGTCTTCATCCCACGATCTAAAAATATACTGGTAGGTTAATTGGCTCCGGTCAAAAAAACATTTAGGTGATATATCCTGGGTGAAAAGAGTCTTTATGAGATTCTTCTTCATGGAGCGAATACAGAGAGCCAGAAAACACTACCTGTTTGGATGGAATCCTTTGGTCAGGAGCTCTGACTGGATGCGGAATTGGAATCCACAAACATGGAAACCTAGAACCGTTCGTGGTGATCTCAACCCCATGACCTAAACTCAGGCACACAGAGCTGGAACCCACTACTGGGAACTCAGGCAACCTTGCTGTGAAAACTCAGAACAATATGGTACTGGAATCAGAACAAAGACTGGAAATCAGCAATGATGAACTCAGAACTGCCAATGGCACACAACTGCACAGTGCTGGAACCTCACCCTGACCAAAAACCTGAAAACAGACCCAGAACTCAGCAAGCAAAAACCAGAAATGGGGAACACTGACCTGGAACCTCACCCTGACCCCAGACCTGGGACCAGTGGTGAATTTCCCATTAGGCACTTGCCTAGGGTCACCACTTGTTGGGGGGCTGCACTTGGATTATTTTCTTAATACTGTCAGTACAAAATTTACCAACTCTGCTAAATATTTTCACTGTACCTTACTGTATGCTATCTTGAGTGGAGTATAAACTGGTCGGATTAGCACAGACTGCCCCTGTAAATTGTCCTACTTAGTAAATATCAATATATAATTAAAAATAAAACAATGTCATAGTTTATGTTTTTTTAATTATATTAAATTGAAATAAATCAAATGAGGGCTTGTAACCAATGAAAACCGGCAGAGGAGGCGGCCATTACTGTTGTGCCTAGGGGCACCCTGACCCCTAAATCCGCCTTTGCCTGGAACTGGAACCCAGACCCAGATCTCAGCAACCAAAAATGGGAAGCCTGGGACTGCTAACTGCCACAGCTGCACAGTTCTGGAACCTCACCCTGACCCCAGACCTGGAAGTGAAACCCGGATCTCAGCATCTGAAAAGCAGAAATAGGGAGCTCACCAGTGGTTAAAGTGGGACTGCATTCCGTCACATCTAATTGCAGTCAGAACCAATTCCGCCTCTGCCCGGCCACAGCATCAGGTCCCGACTGCACTGTAAAGTTGGCAGCAGCCGCCAGCCAATCACGGCTCGCGGACTGGCTGCAGCACCAATCAAAAGAAGGGACGTCTATTTCAAAATCTGCCCTGAGCCAATCACGGCTCATGCACCGCCAGCCAATGAGAAGCTGTCAAGTGGCAGCTTCTCATTAGCTGGTGGTCCGAGAGCCGTGAATGGTGCATAATCGGCGCCAGATACAAAGTGCGGCCTCGCTTCTTTTGAATAGCAGCAAGACTGTGACCCAGGACTATCTGGCGGCCGCTGCCAGCTTTACACCGCTGCCAGGACCTGATGCTCCAGGCCACAGCCACTGATGCAGGAGAACCGATGCTCCAGAGTCCAGGCTCTCAGGATGCAGGGGGTGAGATGGGGGAGTGAGAGGAGCAGGAGTGAGATGGGGGAGTTAGAGGAGCAAGCGGTGAGATGGGGGAGTGAGAGGAGCGGGAGTGAGATGGGGGAGTTAGAGGAGCAAGTGGTGAGATGGGGGAGTGAGAGGAGCAGGGGGTGAGATGGGGGAGTGAGAGGAGCAGGGGGTGAGATGGGGGAATGAGGCACAGGGAATGAGAGGTGTAGGGGGTAAGTAAAGGAGAGAAAGATGCAGGTGATCAGACACAGAGGAGAGCATATAGGGAGTAACGGATACCTAGGATGAAGATATGGACACATGAGGTGAGTGACATACAAAGGAAACAAGAAAGCAGAAGGGACACATGGAAGACATAAGAGAGGTGAGCAAAGGTTGTTCAACTTATACTGCTATATTGCTAATCGAATCTAAAATTAGGAGGGGGGGCACTGCGGTGGGCATTGTGTGTGTAAGTGGCTCTGCTATTGTGGGCAATGTGTGTGTATAGGACACTAGTATGTGGGGCGGGCAATGTGAATAAGATTGTGCTACTGTGAGGCATTCTTTTGAATTGGGGGTACTCTTGTGTGGTTACGCCCCTTCCTTGTGAGGCCACACCCCTTTTTGTGGCGCGCTAAGGGGGAGAGGTCGTGGGGGAGATGGATGAGTTACCCCACCTCTCCAGGACTACTTTAAGCCCTGGAGCTCAGGACAGCGAACTGCCACAGTGGCACAGACCTGAAATCTGCACCCTGATCCTCAACACTGAAACTGGGTCATATGAGACTCAGAGCCAGCTACAGCCACATGATGGAACAGGGATACCTGTCACTAACTAGCCATAAGGTGTGTTAGCGGATAGCCTCTATGGATAGCCGAAGATATTAGCAGTATAAGCAGGACACCCACAGCAGATGGTAAGCCCATAGTCCACTGGAGCAAATCCTAAGGCACTGGAGGCGGGTGATGAAGACAGGCACACAGGTACATGCAGAGACTGGAAACTGCAGAGCACTGGCATTGGATGGGGATGAGTACAAGGAGCTCCCAGAAGCAATAAGCAGAAAGATAGGAAGATGCCACTAATTGAAGCCAGGAGCAAGAAGCATCCTCAGGAAGAAAACACTTGTTCTGGAAATGGTCTGATCGCCTGAGGTAATTTAATTAGGGTGCTAATCTACAGGAAAAAAAATTGTCCACACAGACTCTTAAATTATTATAGTCATCCATTCCTAATCCAAATATATTTGGGTATACAAAAATATTACCTAAACAATAGTCGGTATCATTGGGATTTACACCCAGGAATAAACATCACATGAAAGAACCAAAAAGAAAAAAAGTATTCCTATAAGGGCCACTCACTGAATTTATTGGCTAATAACACAATAATATTATATACTAGTATTGATTAACAGGGATCCAATATCTAAATTGGGTGCTGTCAGAGACCACAGGCTGAGCTGGTCATGTGAGCATGACTGCTGAGAACTGATAGGACTGAGAGATCACATGACAGAATCCTATATGACCGCGCCCATGCAGCCAGACTGGCTACATCTGATGAAGCAGTACTACTCAGGCATGTTGCAGATTGCCAGGGGATGCACGGATCAAAGGGAGATTGCATCGTTGGACATGGTAAGAGAGCTAAGACCCCGATGTGTGATAATTATTAGAACAGTGTTCTCTATTTCAAGAAAGAGAGACTATAGTGACAATTTAAAGATACAGCACCACCTACTGTTCCTCCAGCATTCCTTCTCAGACAATACATAGCTTGAAGTTCTTGCTAGAGGTGTGGCTTTCAGAAGTGGTATTGATCTATTGCTATAAGGATTATATAAGTGTAACAGTAACTGTTAAACCCCAAATACTAGCTACTGTCAGGGCTGGACTGGCCATATAGCACTTTTGGAAAATGCCTGAAGGGCCAATAGCCTGATGGCCCGGTCTGACCCAAAAGCTTGACCGATCAGTGCTGCTTGGCCACACGGCAAACAGGGCCAGATGGTGGCCAAGCAGCTCCGCCTCCCAGCACTCTGATTAGCCGCCTGGTATAAAAAGACACTGGGACGTGCCGCAAGGTCACACCCCCTACTTGTGCCCCTAGACTACCTGGGCAATTTTAGTGCCTCAGTCTATCCCTGGCTGCTGTCATACTGCAAATTGTCACAATTTCTGTAAGAAAGTTTGGAGTGGGAGGCACTAGTTTAACAAACAGCCATTTAAATATTAACACAGGCAAAGAGTAGTACTGTCAAACAGATTCAATAAGATTGTGGTATTAACCCTCCAGTAGTGACGCCAAATATTGTGACACGAACGCTGACGCTGAGTCTGTGAGACCCACTTGGATTACTGCATTGTTTTAGGAATCCTATGGATATGGAAATATAAACCCCTTATTAATCTCCGACTTTTAATTGTTTATCGAGTCACCAAGAAAACATTATTATTATTTAAAACATTTCCTGTCTATGTTTTTAAGCTTTCCTCACACATAAATTTTCCATTCTCCATACAAAGAAAATGATTAAATTTTGCACAGTAATAATATGTTTTTCTATCCTTCTTGATGTATTTGCTGCCTCTTCCTCATTTTCCTGGTGGTGGCAATTTTTCTATACAGCAGTGACAACAGGCACTGAAGAGTCATTTCAGTACTGACTCTGGGTCTCTCAGACGGGCAAAGGAAGGGCTGTTGCAGCAATCGCGACTAGCAAACCGTTATGCTTTATCTGTCAACGGACAGTAAACAACACGATACGAAGGTACTGAAAAGTTTATGTCTCCTTCTCCGAAATTTGACCACAGACCCAGCGTCAGCAGTGAAGGGTTACATTTGCCAGTAACGATCATGCCCTAGTAAGTGGCATAAATATATTCAGTTTATGAACAAGTGTCATATCTCCGACTTTATGAATACTAAAAATGATCAAAGCTAAGCATATTTTTTTCATCAAATAGATTGCCAAATTCAAATATTTTTCTCTTTACTCAATATAATTTAACAGAATATTTTGATGACAGTTGATCTTCTTTAGAAGCTGCAGGAAAACATCATTAAAGCCCAGTGATATGGCCACAGATATCTGCCAATTGGCTATGCTTGCGGCATCACAATGATTGCCTGACTTAAAAGAATCCTACTGAAATAAAGTCTAGACTTTTTGGGCATTCTCATAAATCCAATTGGCAGGTGAGGGCTGGCTGCACTGTGTTTATGGATAATTGTTGGCTGCCAGGAGGAGATGTTGCCCATGGTAAACCAATGAGATTTTAGCCATCATTTATATAGTACAGTGTTTCCAAACTCGGTCTTCAAGGAGCACTAACAGTCTAGGGTCGAGATGCAGCAAAGCCTATTTTGCAGTCAAACCACCGAAAATGCAGTGTTACGGAGGTTTGGATGCGGTGAACAATGGCAATATTTAAATGGTGTTACCCTAATGAAGCTTATGGCCTTCTGTTAACATTTCCCCTCCAATTGGGTTCCTCCCAGCGCCCCCTGTGGCGTGTGCGTCACTTGGCGCATGCACAGAAGGACTTAACCCAGAAATCTTTCTATTGCAAAGGACAGCTCTTACCGTGATAGCGGTCATTTGTGATTTTCGTCAAACATACGGGGTTAGTAAAGACTCTCATGCTTGTGATGAGTAGCGGGATGCATAGTATTTTCACTAATCCCACCCCAGGTTTTAAATATATCCATGTTTGGCCACAGGTGACTTAATTAGTACCTCAGTCAATACAATTTAGCCATGTGTGCTAAGCCATGGGTACCTTTAAAACCTGGACTGTAAGTGCTCCTTAAGGACCGAGTTTGGGAACCACTGATCTAGTACATTCTATAAAATGACAGCTAGAGAACACTTGGTTGCTATGGCAAACCAAATGTATTCTGAAAATTTTAGAAACTGCCAACGTCAGGCTTTATGAGCAAAGCATCTTTCAGATTTGAGTGTACCATTTTTTATTGCAATGGTTTTTATGAGACCTACTTAAAAGTGGATACAGAGCCTGATTCGGAATTCAGAGATGGATGTAAATGGGCAATTCTCCAGAAAGTGAACATAAAGTACAAAAAATAACATTTCACTAACCAGTAACTTGTTTATATTTATTAAGTCTACACATTCCAAAGTATAAGAAACTACTTTGATTTACCTCTAAGCTACACCAATGTAGAAGTTCAAAATCATAAAAAACAATCACCAATAATAACAACGTTTTCACAGCACACCGGGGCAGATGTATTGACCTGTAGAAGGCATAAGGAAGTGATAAACCAGTGATAAGCGCAAGGTGATAAACGCACCAGTCAGGGGCGTTTTAAGAGAGGAGGAGGCCCGTGTTCAGCCTCCTCCGTCGGTCCCCCTCCTCTCTGCCCGGAGCGCAGTAGAGTCTGAGCACTAGAGGGCTCAGACTCTACTGCGCAGGCGCAGATCTCCGGGAAAATGGCGCGGCGGCCATTTTCCCTGAGATCTCTCTACTGCGCATGCGCAGAACACCGTGAAAATGGCCGCTGGGCCATTTTCCCTGTGTTCTAGCGGCGCTACGGATGCCGGCGCTGGACTTCGGAGGGGTAAGTATTTTACAAAGGGTGCAGTGTGTGCGGTGGGGGCCCCCTCTGGACTCAGGGGCCCGTGTGCACCGCACACACTGCACCCACTATAGAAACGCCAGTGGCACCAGTCAATCAGCTCCTAACTGTTAATTTACATATTTGAGCTGATTGGCTGATGCGTTTATCACCTTGCACTTATCACCAGTTTATCACTTCCTTATGCCTTCTCCAGGTTAATACATCTGCCCCAGTATATGTGGTATTTTCAAATTAAATATGAAATCTGCCATATAGATTAAATATGAACATTTAAATATTCTAAGCAGCTCCGTCTCACGCATCACTGGGAAAGGGAACATTTTCATACTGCACTAATAGCAATCATCACCAAACAAAACCACCACAGCTCATCTTTGTAGTCTGCATATGTAACTAAAATCTAGAGATGTGTACCAGACACTTATTCGGGTTTTGTGTTTTGGTTTTAGATCTGGATCTCCTTTCGTGTTTTGGTTCTGGATTGGTTTTGCCAAAACCACCCTTTCTTGTTTTGGTTTTGGATCTGGATATTTTTTGAGAAAAAAAAACCCCCATAGAAACAGCTAAAATCACAGATTTTTTGTTTTTTTGTTCCTACAGTATTATTAACCTTAATAAAATTCATTTCCACCTATTTCCAGTCTATTCTGAACACCTCACAACTAGAGATGTGCACTTGAAATTTTTCGGGTTTTGGGTTCGGTTCCGCGGCCGTGTTTTGGGTTCGACCGCGTTTTGGCAAAACCTCACCGAATTTTTTTTGTCGGATTCGGGTGTGTTTTGGATTCGGGTGTTTTTTTCAAAAAACCCTAAAAAACAGCTTAAATCATAGAATTTGGGGGTCATTTTGATCCCAAAGTATTATTAACCTCAAAAACCATAATTTCCACTCATTTTCAGTCTATTCTGAATACCTCACACCTCACAATATTATTTTTAGTCCTAAAATTTGCACCGAGGTAGCTGTGTGAGTAAGATAAGCGACCCTAGTGGCCGACACAAACACCGGGCCCATCTAGGAGTGGCACTGCAGTGTCACGCAGGATGGCCCTTCCAAAAAACACTCCCCAAACAGCACATGACGCAAAGAAAAAAAGAGGCGCAATGAGGTAGCTGTGTGAGTAAGATAAGCGACCCTAGTGGCCGACACAAACACCTGGCCCATCTAGGAGTGGCACTGCAGTGTCACGCAGGATGGCCCTTCCAAAAAACACTCCCCAAACAGCACATGACGCAAAGAAAAAAAGAGGCGCAATGAGGTAGCTGTGTGAGTAAGATAAGCGACCCTAGTGGCCGACACAAACACCGGGCCCATCTAGGAGTGGCACTGCAGTGTCACGCAGGATGGCCCTTCCAAAAAACACTCCCCAAACAGCACATGACGCAAAGAAAAAAAGAGGCGCAATGAGGTAGCTGTGTGAGTAAGATAAGCGACCCTAGTGGCCGACACAAACACCGGGCCCATCTAGGAGTGGCACTGCAGTGTCACGCAGGATGGCCCTTCCAAAAAACACTCCCCAAACAGCACATGACGCAAAGAAAAAAAGAGGCGCAATGAGGTAGCTGTGTGAGTAAGATAAGCGACCCTAGTGGCCGACACAAACACCTGGCCCATCTAGGAGTGGCACTGCAGTGTCACGCAGGATGGCCCTTCCAAAAAACACTCCCCAAACAGCACATGACGCAAAGAAAAAAAGAGGCGCAATGAGGTAGCTGTGTGAGTAAGATAAGCGACCCTAGTGGCCGACACAAACACCGGGCCCATCTAGGAGTGGCACTGCAGTGTCACGCAGGATGGCCCTTCCAAAAAACACTCCCCAAACAGCACATGACGCAAAGAAAAAAAGAGGCGCAATGAGGTAGCTGTGTGAGTAAGATAAGCGACCCTAGTGGCCGACACAAACACCGGGCCCATCTAGGAGTGGCACTGCAGTGTCACGCAGGATGGCCCTTCCAAAAAACACTCCCCAAACAGCACATGACGCAAAGAAAAAAAGAGGCGCAATGAGGTAGCTGTGTGAGTAAGATAAGCGACCCTAGTGGCCGACACAAACACCGGGCCCATCTAGGAGTGGCACTGCAGTGTCACGCAGGATGGCCCTTCCAAAAAACACTCCCCAAACAGCACATGACGCAAAGAAAAATTAAAGAAAAAAGAGGTGCAAGATGGAATTGTCCTTGGGCCCTCCCACCCACCCTTATGTTGTATAAACAGGACATGCACACTTTAACCAACCCATCATTTCAGTGACAGGGTCTGCCACACGACTGTGACTGAAATGACGGGTTGGTTTGGACCCCCACCAAAAAAGAAGCAATTAATCTCTCCTTGCACAAACTGGCTCTACAGAGGCAAGATGTCCACCTCATCATCATCCTCCGATATATCACCGTGTACATCCCCCTCCTCACAGATTATCAATTCGTCCCCACTGGAATCCACCATCTCAGCTCCCTGTGTACTTTGTGGAGGCAATTGCTGCTGGTCAATGTCTCCACGGAGGAATTGATTATAATTCATTTTAATGAACATCATCTTCTCCACATTTTCTGGAAGTAACCTCATACGCCGATTGCTGACAAGGTGAGCGGCGGCACTAAACACTCTTTCGGAGTACACACTTGTGGGAGGGCAACTTAGGTAGAATAAAGCCAGTTTGTGCAAGGGCCTCCAAATTGCCTCTTTTTCCTGCCAGTATAAGTACGGACTGTGTGACGTGCCTACTTGGATGCGGTCACTCATATAATCCTCCACCATTCTTTCAATGGGGAGAGAATCATATGCAGTGACAGTAGACGACATGTCAGTAATCGTTGTCAGGTCCTTCAGTCCGGACCAGATGTCAGCATCAGCAGTCGCTCCAGACTGCCCTGCATCACCGCCAGCGGGTGGGCTCGGAATTCTGAGCCTTTTCCTCGCACCCCCAGTTGCGGGAGAATGTGAAGGAGGAGATGTTGACAGGTCGCGTTCCGCTTGACTTGACAATTTTCTCACCAGCAGGTCTTTGAACCCCAGCAGACTTGTGTCTGCCGGAAAGAGAGATCCAAGGTAGGTTTTAAATCTAGGATCGAGCACGGTGGCCAAAATGTAGTGCTCTGATTTCAACAGATTGACCACCCGTGAATCCTTGTTAAGCGAATTAAGGGCTCCATCCACAAGTCCCACATGCCTAGCGGAATCGCTCCGTGTTAGCTCCTCCTTCAATGTCTCCAGCTTCTTCTGCAAAAGCCTGATGAGGGGAATGACCTGACTCAGGCTGGCAGTGTCTGAACTGACTTCACGTGTGGCAAGTTCAAAGGGCAGCAGAACCTTGCACAACGTTGAAATCATTCTCCACTGCGCTTGAGACAGGTGCATTCCACCTCCTATATCGTGCTGAATTGTATAGGCTTGAATGGCCTTTTGCTGCTCCTCCAACCTCTGAAGCATATATAGGGTTGAATTCCACCTCGTTACCACTTCTTGCTTCAGATGATGGCAGGGCAGGTTCAGGCGTTTTTGGTGTTGCTCCAGGCTTCTGTACGTGGTGCCTGTACGCCGAAAGTGTCCCGCAATTCTTCTGGCCACCGACAGCATCTCTTGCACGCCCCTGTCGTTTTTTAAAAAATTCTGCACCACCAAATTCAAGGTATGTGCAAAACATGGGACGTGCTGGAATTTGCCCATATTTAATGCACACACAATATTGCTGGCGTTGTCCGATGCCACAAATCCACAGGAGAGTCCAATTGGGGTAAGCCATTCCGCGATGATCTTCCTCAGTTGCCGTAAGAGGTTTTCAGCTGTGTGCGTATTCTGGAAACCGGTGATACAAAGCGTAGCCTGCCTAGGAAAGAGTTGGCGTTTGCGAGATGCTGCTACTGGTGCCGCCGCTGCTGTTCTTGCGGCGGGAGTCCATACATCTACCCAGTGGGCTGTCACAGTCATATAGTCCTGACCCTGCCCTGCTCCACTTGTCCACATGTCCGTGGTTAAGTGGACATTGGGTACAACTGCATTTTTTAGGACACTGGTGAGTCTTTTTCTGACGTCCGTGTACATTCTCGGTATCGCCTGCCTAGAGAAATGGAACCTAGATGGTATTTGGTAACGGGGACACAGTACCTCCAACAAGTCTCTAGTTGGCTCTAGAGTAATGATGGATACCGGAACCACGTTTCTCACCACCCAGGATGCCAAGGCCTCAGTTATCCGCTTTGCAGTAGGATGACTGCTGTGATATTTCATCTTCCTCGCAAAGGACTGTTGAACAGTCAATTGCTTACTGGAAGTAGTACAAGTGGGCTTACGACTTCCCCTCTGGGATGACCATCGACTCCCAGCAGCAACAACAGCAGCGCCAGCAGCAGTAGGCGTTACACGCAAGGATGCATCGGAGGAATCCCAGGCAGGAGAGGACTCGTCAGAATTGCCAGTGACATGGCCTGCAGGACTATTGGCATTCCTGGGGAAGGAGGAAATTGACACTGAGGGAGTTGGTGGGGTGGTTTGCGTGAGCTTGGTTACAAGAGGAAGGGATTTACTGGTCAGTGGACTGCTTCCGCTGTCGCCCAAAGTTTTTGAACTTGTCACTGACTTATTATGAATGCGCTGCAGGTGACGTATAAGGGAGGATGTTCCGAGGTGGTTAACGTCCTTACCCCTACTTATTACAGCTTGACAAAGGCAACACACGGCTTGACACCTGTTGTCCGCATTTCTGTTGAAATACTTCCACACCGAAGAGCTGATTTTTTTGGTATTTTCACCAGGCATGTCAGTGGCCATATTCCTCCCACGGACAACAGGTGTCTCCCCGGGTGCCTGACTTAAACAAACCACCTCACCATCAGAATCCTCCTGGTCAATTTCCTCCCCAGCACCAGCAACACCCATATCCTCCTCATCCTGGTGTACTTCAACACTGACATCTTCAATCTGACTATCAGGAACTGGACTGCGGGTGCTCCTTCCAGCACTTGCAGGGGGCGTGCAAATGGTGGAAGGCGCATGCTTTTCACGTCCAGTGTTGGGAAGGTCAGGCATCGCAACCGACACAATTGGACTCTCCTTGTGGATTTGGGATTTCGAAGAACGCACAGTTCTTTGCGGTGCTTTTGCCAGCTTGAGTCTTTTCAGTTTTCTAGCGAGAGGCTGAGTGCTTCCATCCTCATGTGAAGCTGAACCACTAGCCATGAACATAGGCCAGGGCCTCAGCCGTTCCTTGCCACTCCGTGTGGTAAATGGCATATTGGCAAGTTTACGCTTCTCCTCCGACAATTTTATTTTAGGTTTTGGAGTCCTTTTTTTACTGATATTTGGTGTTTTGGATTTGACATGCTCTGTACTATGACATTGGGCATCGGCCTTGGCAGACGACGTTGCTGGCATTTCATCGTCTCGGCCATGACTAGTGGCAGCAGCTTCAGCACGAGGTGGAAGTGGATCTTGATCTTTCCCTAATTTTGGAACCTCAACATTTTTGTTCTCCATATTTTAATAGGCACAACTAAAAGGCACCTCAGGTAAACAATGGAGATGGATGGATACTAGTATACAATTATGGATGGACTGCCGAGTGCCGACACAGAGGTAGCTACAGCCGTGAACTACCGTACTGTGTCTGCTGCTAATATAGACTGGTTGATAATGAGATGTAGTATGTATAAAGAAGAAAGAAAAAAAAAAAACACGGGTAGGTGGTATACAATTATGGATGGACTGCCGAGTGCCGACACAGAGGTAGCTACAGCCGTGGACTACCGTACTGTACTGTGTCTGCTGCT
The DNA here is from genome assembly GCF_028390025.1 of Pseudophryne corroboree. Classification (NCBI taxonomy): domain Eukaryota; kingdom Metazoa; phylum Chordata; class Amphibia; order Anura; family Myobatrachidae; genus Pseudophryne; species Pseudophryne corroboree. Next base: position 1,141,776,609 of record NC_086444.1, read on the forward strand.
AATATAGACTGGTTGATAATGAGATGTAGTATGTATGTATAAAGAAGAAAGAAAAAAAAAACCACGGGTAGGTGGTATACAATTATGGATGGACTGCCGAGTGCCGACACAGAGATAGCTACAGCCGTGGACTACCGTACTGTACTGTGTCTGCTGCTAATATAGACTGGTTGATAATGAGATGTAGTATGTATAAAGAAGAAAAAAAAAAACCACGGGTAGGTGGTATACAATTATGGATGGACTGCCGAGTGCCGACACAGAGTTAGCTACAGCCGTGGACTACCGTACTGTACTGTGTCTGCTGCTAATATAGACTGGATGATAATGAGATGTAGTATGTATAAAGAAGAATGAAAAAAAAACCACGGGTAGGTGGTATACAATTATGGATGGACTGCCGAGTGCCGACACAGAGGTAGCTACAGCCGTGGACTACCGTACTGTACTGTGTCTGCTGCTAATTTAGACTGGTTGATAATGAGATGTAGTATGTATAAAGAAGAAAGAAAAAAAAAACCACGGGTAGGTGGTATACAATTATGGATGGACTGCCGAGTGCCGACACAGAGGTAGCTACAGCCGTGGACTACCGTACTGTGTCTGCTGCTAATATAGACTGGTTGATAATGAGATGTAGTATGTATAAAGAAGAAAGAAAAAAAAACCACAGGCAGGTGGTATACAATTATGGATGGACTGCCGAGTGCCGACACAGAGATAGCTACAGCCGTGGACTACCGTACTGTACTGTGTCTGCTGCTAATATAGACTGGTTGATAATGAGATGTAGTATGTATAAAGAAGAAAAAAAAAAAACACGGGTAGGTGGTATACAATTATGGATGGACTGCCGAGTGCCGACACAGAGTTAGCTACAGCCGTGGACTACCGTACTGTACTGTGTCTGCTGCTAATATAGACTGGATGATAATGAGATGTAGTATGTATAAAGAAGAATGAAAAAAAAAACCACGGGTAGGTGGTATACAATTATGGATGGACTGCCGAGTGCCGACACAGAGGTAGCTACAGCCATGGACTACCGTACTGTACTGTGTCTGCTGCTAATATAGACTGGTTGATAATGAGATGTAGTATGTATAAAGAAGAAAGAAAAAAAAAACCACGGGTAGGTGGTATACAATTATGGATGGACTGCCGAGTGCCGACACAGAGGTAGCTACAGCCGTGGACTACCGTACTGTACTGTGTCTGCTGCTAATATAGACTGGTTGATAATGAGATGTAGTATGTATAAAGAAGAAAGAAAAAAAAAACCACGGGTAGGTGGTATACAATTATGGATGGACTGCCGAGTGCCGACACAGAGATAGCTACAGCCGTGGACTACTGTACTGTACTGTGTCTGCTGCTAATATAGACTGGATGATAATGAGATGTAGTATGTATAAAGAAGAAAGAAAAAAAAAACACGGGTAGGTGGTATACAATTATGGATGGACTGCCGAGTGCCGACACAGAGGTAGCTACAGCCGTGGACTACCGTACTGTACTGTGTCTGCTGCTAATATAGACTGGTTGATAATGAGATGTAGTATGTATAAAGAAGAAAGAAAAAAAAAACCACGGGTAGGTGGTATACAATTATGGATGGACTGCCGAGTGCCGACACAGAGGTAGCTACAGCCGTGGACTACCGTACTGTACTGTGTCTGCTGCTAATATAGACTGGTTGATAATGAGATGTAGTATGTATAAAGAAGAAAGGAAAATAAAACCACGGGTAGGTGGTATACAATTATGGATGGACTGCCGAGTGCCGACACAGAGGTAGCTACAGCCGTGGACTACCGTACTGTACTGTGTCTGCTGCTAATATAGACTGGTTGATAATGAGATGTAGTATGTATAAAGAAGAAAGAAAAAAAAACCACGGGTAGGTGGTATACAATTATGGATGGACTGCCGAGTGCCGACACAGAGGTAGCTACAGCCGTGGACTACCATACTGTACTGTGTCTGCTGCTAATATAGACTGGTTGATAATGAGATGTAGTATGTATAAAGAAGAAAGATAAAAAAAAAAACGGGTAGGTGGTATACAATTATGGATGGACTGCCGAGTGCCGACACAGAGATAGCTACAGCCGTGGACTACCGTACTGTACTGTGTCTGCTGCTAATATAGACTGGATGATAATGAGATGTAGTATGTATAAAGAAGAAAGAAAAAAAAAACCACGGGTAGGTGGTATACAATTATGGATGGACTGCCGAGTGCCGACACAGAGGTAGCTACAGCCGTGGACTACCGTACTGTACTGTGTCTGCTGCTAATATAGACTGGTTGATAATGAGATGTAGTATGTATAAAGAAGAAAGAAAAAAAAAACACGGGTAGGTGGTATACAATTATGGATGGACTGCCGAGTGCCGACACAGAGGTAGCTACAGCCGTGGACTACCGTACTGTACTGTGTCTGCTGCTAATATAGACTGGTTGATAATGAGATGTAGTATGTATAAAGAAGAAAGAAAAAAAAAACCACGGGTAGGTGGTATACAATTATGGATGGACTGCCGAGTGCCGACACAGAGGTAGCTACAGCCGTGGACTACCGTACTGTACTGTGTCTGCTGCTAATATAGACTGGTTCATAATGAGATGTAGTATGTATAAAGAAGAAAGAGAAAAAAAACCACGGGTAGGTGGTATACAATTATGGATGGACTGCCGAGTGCCGACACAGAGGTAGCTACAGCCGTGGACTACCGTACTGTACTGTGTCTGCTGCTAATATAGACTGGTTGATAATGAGATGTAGTATGTATAAAGAAGAAAGAAAAAAAAAACCACGGGTAGGTGGTATACAATTATGGATGGACTGCCGAGTGCCGACACAGAGGTAGCTACAGCCGTGGACTACCGTACTGTGTCTGCTGCTAATATAGACTGGTTGATAATGAGATGTAGTATGTATAAAGAAGAAAGAAAAAAAAAACCACGGGTAGGTGGTATACAATTATGGATGGACTGCCGAGTGCCGACACAGAGGTAGCTACAGCCGTGGACTACCGTACTGTGTCTGCTGCTAATATAGACTGGTTGATAATGAGATGTAGTATGTATAAAGAAGAAAGAAAAAAAACCACGGGTAGGTGGTATACAATTATGGATGGACTGCCGAGTGCCGACACAGAGATAGCTACAGCCGTGGACTACCGTACTGTACTGTGTCTGCTGCTAATATAGACTGGATGATAATGAGATGTAGTATGTATAAAGAAGAAAGAAAAAAAAAACCACGGGTAGGTGGTATACAATTATGGATGGACTGCCGAGTGCCGACACAGAGGTAGCTACAGCCGTGAACTACCGTACTGTGTCTGCTGCTAGTATAGACTGGATGATAAATAATGATATAAAATATATATATATATCACTACTGCAGCCGGACAGGTATATATTATATAATGACGGACCTGCTGGACACTGTCTGTCAGCAGAATGAGTTTTTTATAGAATAAAAAAACACCACACAAGTCACACGACGAGTGTTTAACTTTTTCAGGCAGACAATCACAATATACTGGTGGTCAGTGTGGTCAGGTCACTGGTCAGTCACACTGGCAGTGGCACTCTGGCAGCAAAAGTGTGCACTGTTTAATATGTACTCCTGGCTCCTGCTATAACCTATAACTGCTCCCCAGTCTCCCCCACAATTAAGCTGTGTGAGCACAGTCAGATATTATACATAGATGATGCAGCACACTGGGCTGAGCACAGATATGGTATGTGACTGAGTCACTGTGTATCGTTTTTTTCAGGCAGAGAACGGATTATATTAAATAATAATAAAACTGCACTGGTGGTCTCACTGGTCAGTCACTAGTATAACTAACTAACTACTATCAGCAAAATTCTGCACTCTCTGAGTACTCCTCCTAAGCTCCAGTAAATGAAGTGTCTCACTCTCACTCTCCTATCTATTTCTAAACGGAGAGGACGCCAGCCACGTCCTCTCCCTATCAATCTCAATGCACGTGTGAAAATGGCGGCGACGCGCGGCTCCTTATATAGAATCCGAGTCTCGCGATAGAATCCGAGCCTCGCGAGAATCCGACAGCGTGATGATGACGTTCGGGCGCGCTCGGGTTAACCGAGCAAGGCGGGAAGATCCGAGTCGCTCGGCCCCGTGTAAAAAAACCTGAAGTTCGGGCGGGTTCGGATTCCGAGGAACCGAACCCGCTCATCTCTAGTTTATGTTGCTTCGGTGACATGTAAGTGCCCTCAGCGTTCTTTGCTGTTTGCCTCACAATTGATTTGGCTCTTCCTCCTATGCCGTCAACTACACCCTTGTCATGTGAGGTGGCAAAATACTTCCAGTGAAACACCTTGCTGTATTTCTCACTACAATTCTTTCAGAAATAAAACCATATATCTGTTCTTAAACGCTGAAGAAGGTCCATCTGTCCAAATAACTTCTTTTAAGTTTTTATTTTCTCTAGAGCTTGGATGAATATTGTCATAAATTGTCTGGATAAAAGATCTGTATTCTTCTCTTTCTTTAGTGTCAGAACAGATTAGGACAGTCTGACAAGTCTGGTGGCATATAACAGTGGCAGTGAATAATGTCACACTGCTTCTAGACCAAAGTGCACCCTCCACTTCATTTTGAAATTCATAGCATAATCTACCTGCAGACTTACCTTGGGACCTGGGGCCTAATTCAGACCTGGTCACAAGTAGAGATGTGCACTTGAAATTTTTCGGGTTTTGTGTTTTGGTTTTGGGTTCGGTTCCGCGGCCGTGTTTTGGGTTCGACCGTGTTTTGGCAAAACCTCACCGAATTTTTTTTGTCGGATTCGGGTGTGTTTTGGATTCGGGTGTTTTTTTCAAAAAACACTAAAAAACAGCTTAAATCATAGAATTTGGGGGTCATTTTGATCCCAAAGTATTATTAACCTCAAAAACCATAATTTCCACTCATTTTCAGTCTATTCTGAATACCTCACACCTCACAATATTATTTTTAGTACTAAAATTTGCACCGAGGTCGCTGGATGACTAAGCTAAGCGACCTTAGTGGCCGACACAAACACCTGGCCCATCTTGGAGTGGCACTGCAGTGTCACGCAGGATGGCCCTTCCAAAAAACACTCCCCAAACAGCACATGACGCAAAGAAAAAAAGAGGCGCAATGAGGTAGCTGTGTGAGTAAGATAAGCGACCCTAGTGGCCGACACAAACACCTGGCCCATCTAGGAGTGGCACTGCAGTGTCACGCAGGATGGCCCTTCCAAAAAACACTCCCCAAACAGCACATGACGCAAAGAAGAAAAAAAGAGGCGCAATGAGGTAGCTGTGTGAGTAAGCTAAGCGACCCTAGTGGCCGACACAAACACCTGGCCCATCTAGGAGTGGCACTGCAGTGTCATGCAGGATGGCCCTTCCAAAAAACACTCCCCAAACAGCACATGACGCAAAGAAAAAAAGAGGCACAATGAGGTAGCTGTGTGAGTAAGCTAAGCGAACCTAGTGGCCGACACAAACACCTGGCCCATCTAGGAGTGGCACTGCAGTGTCACGCAGGATGGCCCTTCCAAAAAATACTCCCCAAACAGCACATGACGCAAAGAAAAATTAAAGAAAAAAGAGGTGCAAGATGGAATTGTCCTTGGGCCCTCCCACCCACCCTTATGTTGTATAAACAGGACATGCACACTTTAACCAACCCATCATTTCAGTGACAGGGTCTGCCACACGACTGTGACTGAAATGACGGGTTGGTTTGGACCCCCACCAAAAAAGAAGCAATTAATCTCTCCTTGCACAAACTGGCTCTACAGAGGCAAGATGTCCACCTCATCATCATCCTCCGATATATCACCGTGTACATCCCCCTCCTCACAGATTATCAATTCGTTCCCACTGGAATCCACCATCTCAGCTCCCTGTGTACTTTGTGGAGGCAATTGCTGCTGGTCAATGTCTCCACGGAGGAATTGATTATAATTCATTTTAATGAACATCATCTTCTCCACATTTTCTGGATGTAACCTTGTACGCCGATTGCTGACAAGGTGAGCGGCGGCACTAAACACTCTTTCGGAGTACACACTTGTGGGAGGGCAACTTAGGTAGAATAAAGCCAGTTTGTGCAAGGGCCTCCAAATTGCCTCTTTTTCCTGCCAGTATAAGTACGGACTGTCTGACGTGCCTACTTGGATGCGGTCACTCATATAATCCTCCACCATTCTTTCAATGGGGAGAGAATCATATGCAGTGACAGTAGACGACATGTCCGTAATCGTTGTCAGGTCCTTCAGTCCGGACCAGATGTCAGCATCAGCAGTCGCTCCAGACTGCCCTGCATCACCGCCAGCGGGAGGGCTCGGAATTCTGAGCCTTTTCCTCGCACCCTCAGTTGCGGGAGAATGTGAAGGAGGAGATGTTGACAGGTCGCGTTCCGCTTGACTTGACAATTTTCTCACCAGCAGGTCTTTGAACCCCAGCAGACTTGTGTGTGCCGGAAAGAGAGATCCAAGGTAGGTTTTAAATCTAGGATCGAGCACGGTGGCCAAAATGTAGTGCTCTGATTTCAACAGATTGACCACCCGTGAATCCTTGTTAAGCAAATTAAGGGCTCCATCCACAAGTCCCACATGCCTAGCGGAATCGCTCCGTGTTAGCTCCTCCTTCAATGTCTCCAGCTTCTTCTGCAAAAGCCTGATGAGGGGAATGACCTGTCTCAGGCTGGCAGTGTCTGAACTGACTTCACGTGTGGCAAGTTCAAAGGGCAGCAGAACCTTGCACAACGTTGAAATCATTCTCCACTGCGCTTGAGACAGGTGCATTCCACCTCCTATATTGTGCTGAATTGTATAGGCTTGAATGGCCTTTTGCTGCTCCTCCAACCTCTGAAGCATATATAGGGTTGAATTCCACCTTGTTACCACTTCTTGCTTCAGATGATGGCAGGGCAGGTTCAGGCGTTTTTGGTGTTGCTCCAGTCTTCTGTACGTGGTGCCTGTACACCGAAAGTGTCCCGCAATTCTTCTGGCCACCGACAGCATCTCTTGCACGCCCCTGTCGTTTTTTAAAAAATTCTGCACCACCAAATTCAAGGTATGTGCAAAACATGGGACGTGCTGGAATTTGCCCATATTTAATGCACACACAATATTGCTGGCGTTGTCCGATGCCACAAATCCACAGGAGAGTCCAATTGGGGTAAGCCATTCCGCGATGATCTTCCTCAGTTGCCGTAAGAGGTTTTCAGCTGTGTGCGTATTCTGGAAACCGGTGATACAAAGCGTAGCCTGCCTAGGAAAGAGTTGGCGTTTGCGAGATGCTGCTACTGGTGCCGCCGCTGCTGTTCTTGCGGCGGGAGTCCATACATCTACCCAGTGGGCTGTCACAGTCATATAGTCCTGACCCTGCCCTGCTCCACTTGTCCACATGTCCGTGGTTAAGTGGACATTGGGTACAACTGCATTTTTTAGGACACTGGTGAGTCTTTTACTGACGTCCGTGTACATTCTCGGTATCGCCTGCCTAGAGAAGTGGAACCTAGATGGTATTTGGTAACGGGGGCACACTACCTCAAGAAATTGTCTAGTTCCCTGTAAACTAACGGCGGATACCGGACGCACGTCTAACACCAACATAGTTGTCAAGGCCTCAGTTATCCGCTTTGCAACAGGATGACTGCTGTGATATTTCATTTTCCTCGCAAAGGACTGTTGGACAGTCAATTGCTTGGTGGAAGTAGTAAAAGTGGGCTTACGACTTCCCCTCTGGGATGACCATCGACTCCCAGCAGCAACAACAGCAGCGCCAGCAGCAGTAGGCGTTACACGCAAGGATGCATCGGAGGAATCCCAGGCAGGAGAGGACTCGTCAAAATTGCCAGTGACATGGCATGCAGGACTATTGGCATTCCTGGGGAAGGAGGAAATTGACACTGAGGGAGTTGGTGGGGTGGTTTGCGTGAGCTTGGTTACAAGAGGAAGGGATTTACTGGTCAGTGGACTGCTTCCGCTGTCGCCCAAAGTTTTTGAACTTGTCACTGACTTATTATGAATGCGCTGCAGGTGACGTATAAGGGAGGATGTTCCGAGGTGGTTAACGTCCTTACCCCTACTTATTACAGCTTGACAAAGGCAACACACGGCTTGACAAATGTTGTCCGCATTTCTGTTGAAATACTTCCACACCGAAGAGCTGATTTTTTTGGTATTTTCACCAGGCATGTCAACGGCCATATTCCTCCCACGAACAACAGGTGTCTCCCCGGGTGCCTGACTTAAACAAACCACCTCACCATCAGAATCCTCCTTGTCAATTTCCTCCCCAGCGCCAGCAACACCCATATCCTCCTCATCCTGGTGTACTTCAACACTGACATCTTCAATCTGACTATCAGGAACTGGACTGCGGGTGCTCCTTCCAGCACTTGCAGGGGGCGTGCAAATGGTGGAAGGCGCATGCTCTTCACGTCCAGTGTTGGGAAGGTCAGGCATCGCAACCGACACAATTGGACTCTCCTTGTGGATTTGGGATTTCGAAGAACGCACAGTTCTTTGCGGTGCTTTTGCCAGCTTGAGTCTTTTCATTTTTCTAGCGAGAGGCTGAGTGCTTCCATCCTCATGTGAAGCTGAACCACTAGCCATGAACATAGGCCAGGGCCTCAGCCGTTCCTTGCCACTCCGTGTGGTAAATGGCATATTGGCAAGTTTACGCTTCTCCTCCGACAATTTTATTTTAGATTTTGGAGTCCTTTTTTTACTGATATTTGGTGTTTTGGATTTTACATGCTCTGTACTAAGACATTGGGCATCGGCCTTGGCAGACGACGTTGATGGCATTTCATCGTCTCGGCCATGACTAGTGGCAGCAGCTTCAGCACGAGGTGGAAGTGGATCTTGATCTTTCCCTATTTTTGGAACCTCAACATTTTTGTTCTCCATATTTTAATAGGCACAACTAAAAGGCACCTCAGGTAAACAATGGAGATGGATGGATACTAGTATACTTATGGATGGACGAGCGACTGCCGACACAGAGGTAGCTACAGCCGTGGACTACCGTACTGTGTCTGCTGCTAATATAGACTGGATGATAATGAGATGAAATTAATATATATATATATATAATATCACTAGTACTGCAGCCGGACAGGTATATATATTTATTATGTAATGACTGATGACGGACCTGCTGGACACTGTCAGCTCAGCACCGCAGACTGCTACAGTAAGCTACTATAGTAGTATGTATCAAGAAGAAAGAAAAAAAAAAACCACGGGTAGGTGGTATACAATTATGGATGGACGAGCGACTGCCGACACAGAGGTAGCTACAGCCGTGGACTACCGTACTGTGTCTGCTGCTAATATAGACTGGATGATAATGAGATGAAATTAATATATATATATGTATAATATCACTAGTACTGCAGCCGGACAGGTATATATATTTATTATGTAATGACGGACCTGCTGGACACTGTCAGCTCAGCACCGCAGACTGCTACAGTAAGCTACTATAGTAGTATGTATCAAGAAGAAAGAAAAAAAAAACCACGGGTAGGTGGTATACAATTATGGATGGACGAGCGACTGCCGACACAGAGGTAGCTACAGCCGTGGACTACCGTACTGTGTCTGCTGCTAATATAGACTGGATGATAATGAGATGAAATTAATATATATATATAATATCACTAGTACTGCAGCCGGACAGGTATATATATTTATTATGTAATGACGGACCTGCTGGACACTGTCAGCTCAGCACCGCAGACTGCTACAGTAAGCTACTATAGTAGTATGTATCAAGAAGAAAAAAAAAAAAAACCACGGGTAGGTGGTATACAATTATGGATGGACGAGCGACTGCCGACACAGAGGTAGCTACAGCCGTGGACTACCGTACTGTGTCTGCTGCTAATATAGACTGGATGATAATGAGATGAAATTAATATATATATATATAATATCACTAGTACTGCAGCCGGACAGGTATATATATTTATTATGTAATGACTGATGACGGACCTGCTGGACACTGTCAGCTCAGCACCGCAGACTGCTACAGTAAGCTACTATAGTAGTATGTATCAAGAAGAAAGAAAAAAAAAAACCACGGGTAGGTGGTATACAATTATGGATGGACGAGCGACTGCCGACACAGAGGTAGCTACAGCCGTGGACTACCGTACTGTGTCTGCTGCTAATATAGACTGGATGATAATGAGATGAAATTAATATATATATATAATATCACTAGTACTGCAGCCGGACAGGTATATATATTTATTATGTAATGACGGACCTGCTGGACACTGTCAGCTCAGCACCGCAGACTGCTACAGTAAGCTACTATAGTAGTATGTATCAAGAAGAAAAAAAAACCACGGGTAGGTGGTATACAATTATGGATGGACGAGCGACTGCCGACACAGAGGTAGCTACAGCCGTGGACTACCGTACTGTGTCTGCTGCTAATATAGACTGGATGATAATGAGATGAAATTAATATATATATATAATATCACTAGTACTGCAGCCGGACAGGTATATATATTTATTATGTAATGACTGATGACGGACCTGCTGGACACTGTCAGCTCAGCACCGCAGACTGCTACAGTAAGCTACTATAGTAGTATGTATCAAGAAGAAAGAAAAAAAAAACCACGGGTAGGTGGTATACAATTATGGATGGACGAGCGACTGCCGACACAGAGGTAGCTACAGCCGTGGACTACCGTACTGTGTCTGCTGCTAATATAGACTGGATGATAATGAGATGAAATTAATATATATATATATATAATATCACTAGTACTGCAGCCGGACAGGAATATATATTTATTATGTAATGACGGACCTGCTGGACACTGTCAGCTCAGCACCACAGACTGCTACAGTAAGCTACTATAGTAGTATGTATCAAGAAGAAAAAAAAATAAAAACCACGGGTAGGTGGCATACAATTATGGATGGACGAGCGACTGCCGACACAGAGGTAGCTACAGCCATGGACTACCGTACTGTGTCTGCTGCTAATATAGACTGGATGATAATGAGATGAAATTAATATATATATATATAATATCACTAGTACTGCAGCCGGACAGGTATATATATTTATTATGTAATGACGGACTTGCTGGACACTGTCAGCTCAGCACCGCAGACTGCTACAGTTAGCTACTATAGTAGTATGTATCAAGAAGAAAGAAAGAAAAAAAAACCACGGGTAGGTGGTATACAATTATGGATGGACGAGCGACTGCCGACACAGAGGTAGCTACAGCCGTGGACTACCGTACTGTGTCTGCTGCTAATATAGACTGGATGATAATGAGATGAAATTAATATATATATATATAATATCACTAGTACTGCAGCCGGACAGGTATATATATTTATTATGTAATGACTGATGACGGACCTGCTGGACACTGTCAGCTCAGCACCGCAGACTGCTACAGTAAGCTACTATAGTATGTATCAAGAAGAAAAAAAAAAAAAAACACAGGTAGGTGGTATACAATTATATATATATACAATTATATATATATATTAAACTGGTGGTGATTAATTAAACTGGTGGTCAGGTCACTGGTCACACTATCAGCAACTTGCAAGTAGTACTCCTAAGCAGACAATCACAATATACTGGTGGTCAGTGTGGTCACAATGGCAGTGTGGCACTCTGGCAGCAAAAGTGTGCACTGTACGTTAAAATATGTACTCCTGCTCTCAGACTCTAACTGCTCCCCACTGTCTCCCCCATAAGTCAGATATACATATACAGTCACACTACACTTCAGCAAGTAGTAGTACTCCTAAAAATGCTCCCCAAAATTACTAAATACTGTGTCTCTCTCTACTCTAGTCTCTTCTCTATAAACGGAGAGGACGCCAGCCACGTCCTCTCCCTATCAATCTCAATGCACGTGTGAAAATGGCGGCAACGCGCGGCTCCTTATATAGAATCCGAGTCTCGCGAGAATCCGACAGCGGGATGATGACGTTCGGGCGCGCTCGGGTTAACCGAGCAAGGCGGGAGGATCCGAGTTGCTCGGACCCGTGAGAAAAAAACTGAAGTTCGGGAGGGTTCGGATTCCGAGGAACCGAACCCGCTCATCTCTAGTCACAAGTAGGCGATTTTTGCACTGCTGCGACCAGGTAGTCACCACCTACAGGGGGATGGAGTAATCGCTGTACAGGGGTGCGATCAGATGTGCACAGCCCAGGGGGTATATTTACAAAGATTCGTGTTTTTGCAGTTTTTAAGGGTGTTTGATCTCGAATGGTATCGGGTGCATTTTACTGCAACTTTTTGAATCCTGATACGGTCATTCACTAAGCTGCCGACTTTTCCAAAATCGTATTTTCTGATGTCGATGTGATTCGTAATGTCAGGCAGTGTTTTACGGGAGTGATGAGTAAAACACTGCCTGACAAAACACAAGGAATCCCGGCCGGATCTGTGAGATCCGTGCAGGGCTTCATTGTGTACCTTAAAAAAGGTGTTTTAATTGATTTTAAATCTGAAAAAAATTGCGGGGGGTCCCCCCTCCTAAGCATAACCAGCCTCGGGCTCTTTGAGCCGGTCCTGGTAGAAAAAATATGGGGGGGAAATTACAGGGGTTCCCCCATATTTGATCAACCAGCACTGGGCTCTGCGCCTGGTCCTGGTGACAAAAATAAGGGGGACAAAAAGCGTTGGGGTCCCCCGTATTTTTGGAACCAGCATCGGGCTCCACTAGTCAGAGAGATAATGCCACAGCCGGGGGACACTTTTATTGTGGTCCTGGCGGCCCTGGCATTACATCCCCAACTAGTCACCCCTGGCCGGGGTACCCTGGAGGAGTGGGAACCCCTTAAATCAAGGGCCCCCCCACCTCCAGCCACCCAAGGGCCAGGGGTGAAGCCCGAGGCTGTCCCCCCCATCCAAGGGCGGCGGATGGGGGGCTGATAGCCAAGTGTAAAAAATCAGAATATTGTTTTTAGTAGCAGTACTACAAGTCCCAGCAAGCCTCCTCCACAAGCTGGTACTTGGAGAACCAATGGTGGGAACTTTGCGGTCAGCGGTGAGGTTACTTTCAGTTAACCGCTGACCGCAAAGTTCCCACCATCGGATACAATGGAGCGCATAGGCGCTACATTGTATCTCTGCCGTGTGCAGCCTCACTGACACTACAGGAGCGCACAGCCAATCAGGAGAGTGCCACGATGTGGCGCTCCCTGATTGGCTGAAGGGACCCTCTTTGACAGGAGTCAGGGGGGTCCTGGAAGTCGGGGAAAGGGGTCCCATGTGTAAACATGGGTCCCCTTTCAGTGCGTGGTCAGGATTCCAGTTTGTTTTTTTGCCAAGTACGTGGATTAGACAAAGAACAGAAGATACACTGGATTATGTGAGTATCATTTTTTACACAGGTACCCCGAGGATTCTACATGGAGAAGAGGACCGAGCCTTGTGTGAACATAGGTAAGTCTGTATGTATGGAGGTGTGCATGTATGTATTGAACTTTTACTGTCACGGTGTGTGTGTCCTGTTTTTTGTTGGGTATTTTTTTAGTAGTAGTACTTCAGGTACCAGCGGGTCCGGTTTTCCACCGCATGCTGGTACTTGTGGTTCTCCAAGTACCAGCTTGCGGGGGAGGCTTGCTGGGACTTGTAGTACTGCTACTAAAAACAATATTCTGATTTTTTACACTTGGCTATCAGCCCCCCATCCGCCGCCCTTGGATGGGGGGGAAAGCCTCGGGCTTCACCCCTGGCCCTTGGGTGGCTGGAGGGGGGGACCCCTTGATTTAAGGGGTTCCCACTCCTCCAGGGTACCCCGGCCAGGGGTGACTAGTTGGGGATGTAATGCCAGGGCCGCCAGGACCACAATAAAGTGTCCCCCGGCTGTGGCATTATCTTTCTGACTAGTGGAGCCCGGTGCTGGTTCCAAAAATAAGGGGGACCCCTACGCTTTTTGTCCCCCGTATTTTTGGCACCAGGACCAGGCGCAGAGCCCGGTGCTGATTGATCAAATATGGGGGAACCCCTGTCATTTTTCCCCCCATATTTTTTCTACCATGACCGGCTCAAAGAGCCCGAGGCTGGTTATGCTTAGGAGGGGGGACCCCACGCAAAAAAATTTCACAGTTTTTACAGTAAACAGACCCTTTCCCATAGATAACCATGCACAGATCTCACTGATCCGTGCATGGTTATCCAAACTCGACTGGAAAAGCAGGACTAATTTTTTGCTGCTTTTTTTAACGATTCGCAAAAAAATACACCCGCACTTGACCACTCAGAGACTAACACCCAAATACGAATGAATAGTGAATACCCGTGTTGTATGAAATAACAGCCATGTATGACCGATGGTCTATTCATTCGTATTTCTGAACTTTGCAAATCAAACCATTACGAATAGTCCAAACACTGCCGAGATTTGTGCTTAGGGAATTCCCGTGTTGGGACTTAGAAAAAAACCCACAAATCGGACAAACTCGGATTTTTAGTAAATATTGGCCCAGGACTTACTCTTCAAGGGCAATGATCGGGGTCGGAGCTGACGGCAGAATCCCTCCCTCCAAACGGCTGGACACTCCTGTGTTTCTCCGGACACTCCCTGGAAACGGTCAGTTGCCACCCACAAATGGTCTCTTCCTGTCAATCTTCTAGCAATCGCCCGTACAATCACTTTCTTCATTCATCCCGTCACTGTCCGTTACTCCCCGTCGCTGGGGGGCGACGCGCCTGCGCATTGTGGCTCATATGCATGCGCAGTTCTGACCCGATCACTGCTGAGCTCAGCACAGCAGTGATCTGGTCTGAATGAGGCCCCAGGTGCATTCTGGATATGGGATTTTTCCGGATAATAGAATACCCGGTCCGGCAGTCGTCGCAGGTTGTTGGTGGGGGTCCAGCAAGCAATATGCTGTGATGGAATGGCTACAAAGCCACTCCCCCACCGCCAGTCATTTGTGAAAGTAGGAAATGGGGGTGTATCTGCACACACACAATTAGCCAAAAATAATTGTTTCGGAACCAAAGTTCCTCTGGAGAACCCCTATAAATTATTGGTAATTACCATTTATGTTGGGGGTGCTACCAACTACAGCTAGAATGAATACCAGCAGAAGAAGAAAAAAGGGCTGTATTGTCGGTGCACACAGGGAGCAGTGGATTAATTTCCACTCTTCCATAAAACTTAACTTTTATTATTATTTTCATAAAACAATAAATTGCCTTTATTTAGACTACAAGGTGAGGCGAAACATAGAGGTTAAAATCATTGACATAGACAAACATATAAAGGTGCAATGAGAATTGATGAGTGTGAATAAAGATTTAAAAATGTGTGTCGGCGTGCCTTATTCTAATGTCCACAAACAATTTTATAGAATTTATCCTACGTTAAACCAGCATATATTTATTCATATTAAATCTTAGATCACAGCACATGAGTCACTTTTTATTCTCTGTTTCTTTTTCTTTTTCTATTTCTTTTTATTATAGTACCAGACACCTTTAACCATTATCTGATAGGTAATAATAACACTGGTTACATGGCAAGGTATGGTATTCGTGAGTATAGTGAGCGTTATTGGGTATATAATCACACCTTCCAAAGAACACATATATACATTAATTATTTATGTGATAGTGATAGTATTCCGGTGCACACACATTTGTTGTCTCTAGAGGAGAGGCATCCTCATTTATTTAAGACTAGTGGCATCCTCTCAACTAATCACATATACATTTATACATATGAGGATAATAGATATATTGCAGTATATCAATTGTAATACCTCATTATAAGATTAGAGATGAGCGCCTGAAATTTTTCGGGTTTTGTGTTTTGGTTTTGGGTTCGGTTCCGCGGCCGTGTTTTGGGTTCGACCGCGTTTTGGCAAAACCTCACCGAATTTTTTTTGTCGGATTCGGGTGTGTTTTGGATTCGGGTGTTTTTTTCAAAAAACCCTAAAAAACAGCTTAAATCATAGAATTTGGGGGTCATTTTGATCCCAAAGTATTATTAACCTCAAAAACCATAATTTACACTCATTTTCAGTCTATTCTGAATACCTCACACCTCACAATATTATTTTTAGTCCTAAAATTTGCACCGAGGTCGCTGTGTGAGTAAGATAAGCGACCCTAGTGGCCGACACAAACACCGGGCCCATCTAGGAGTGGCACTGCAGTGTCACGCAGGATGTCCCTTCCAAAAAACCCTCCCCAAACAGCACATGACGCAAAGAAAAAAAGAGGCGCAATGAGGTAGCTGTGTGAGTAAGATTAGCGACCCTAGTGGCCGACACAAACACCGGGCCCATCTAGGAGTGGCACTGCAGTGTCACGCAGGATGGCCCTTCCAAAAAACCCTCCCCAAACAGCACATGACGCAAAGAAAAAAAGAGGCGCAATGAGGTAGCTGTGTGAGTAAGATTAGCGACCCTAGTGGCCGACACAAACACCGGGCCCATCTAGGAGTGGCACTGCAGTGTCACGCAGGATGGCCCTTCCAAAAAACCCTCCCCAAACAGCACATGACGCAAAGAAAAAAAGAGGCGCAATGAGGTAGCTGACTGTGTGAGTAAGATTAGCGACCCTAGTGGCCGACACAAACACCGGGCCCATCTAGGAGTGGCACTGCAGTGTCACGCAGGATGTCCCTTCCAAAAAACCCTCCCCAAACAGCACATGACGCAAAGAAAAAAAGAGGCGCAATGAGGTAGCTGTGTGAGTAAGATTAGCGACCCTAGTGGCCGACACAAACACCGGGCCCATCTAGGAGTGGCACTGCAGTGTCACGCAGGATGTCCCTTCCAAAAAACCCTCCCCAAACAGCACATGACGCAAAGAAAAAAAGAAGCGCAATGAGGTAGCTGTGTGAGTAAGATTAGCGACCCTAGTGGCCGACACAAACACCGGGCCCATCTAGGAGTGGCACTGCAGTGTCACGCAGGATGTCCCTTCCAAAAAACCCTCCCCAATCAGCACATGATGCAAAGAAAAAGAAAAGAAAAAAGAGGTGCAAGATGGAATTGTCCTTGGGCCCTCCCACCCACCCTTATGTTGTATAAACAAAACAGGACATGCACACTTTAACCAACCCATCATTTCAGTGACAGGGTCTGCCACACGACTGTGACTGATATGACGGGTTGGTTTGGACCCCCCCCAAAAAAGAAGCAATTAATCTCTCCTTGCACAAACTGGCTCTACAGAGGCAAGATGTCCACCTCATCTTCACCCTCCGATATATCACCGTGTACATCCCCCTCCTCACAGATTATCAATTCGTCCCCACTGGAATCCACCATCTCAGCTCCCTGTGTACTTTGTGGAGGCAATTGCTGCTGGTCAATGTCTCCGCGGAGGAATTGATTATAATTCATTTTAATGAACATCATCTTCTCCACATTCTCTGGATGTAACCTCGTACGCCGATTGCTGACAAGGTGAGCGGCGGCACTAAACACTCTTTCGGAGTACACACTTGTGGGAGGGCAACTTAGGTAGAATAAAGCCAGTTTGTGCAAGGGCCTCCAAATTGCCTCTTTTTCCTGCCAGTATAAGTACGGACTGTGTGACGTGCCTACTTGGATGCGGTCACTCATATAATCCTCCACCATTCTATCAATGTTGAGAGAATCATATGCAGTGACAGTAGACGACATGTCCGTAATCGTTGTCAGGTCCTTCAGTCCGGACCAGATGTCAGCATCAGCAGTCGCTCCAGACTGCCCTGCATCACCGCCAGCGGGTGGGCTCGGAATTCTGAGCCTTTTCCTCGCACCCCCAGTTGCGGGAGAATGTGAAGGAGGAGATGTTGACAGGTCGCGTTCCGCTTGACTTGACAATTTTGTCACCAGCAGGTCTTTCAACCCCAGCAGACCTGTGTCTGCCGGAAAGAGAGATCCAAGGTAGGCTTTAAATCTAGGATCGAGCACGGTGGCCAAAATGTAGTGCTCTGATTTCAACAGATTGACCACCCGTGAATCCTTGTTAAGCGAATTAAGGGCTGCATCCACAAGTCCCACATGCCTAGCGGAATCGCTCCCTTTTAGCTCCTTCTTCAATGCCTCCAGCTTCTTCTGCAAAAGCCTGATGAGGGGAATGACCTGACTCAGGCTGGCAGTGTCTGAACTGACTTCACGTGTGGCAAGTTCAAAGGGCATCAGAACCTTGCACAACGTTGAAATCATTCTCCACTGCACTTGAGACAGGTGCATTCCACCTCCTATATCGTGCTCAATTGTATAGGCTTGAATGGCCTTTTGCTGCTCCTCCAACCTCTGAAGCATATAGAGGGTTGAATTCCACCTCGTTACCACTTCTTGCTTCAGATGATGGCAGGGCAGGTTCAGTAGTTTTTGGTGGTGCTCCAGTCTTCTGTACGTGGTGCCTGTACGCCGAAAGTGTCCCGCAATTTTTCTGGCCACCGACAGCATCTCTTGCACGCCCCTGTCGTTTTTTAAAAAATTCTGCACCACCAAATTCAAGGTATGTGCAAAACATGGGACGTGCTGGAATTTGCCCATATTTAATGCACACACAATATTGCTGGCGTTGTCCGATGCCACAAATCCACAGGAGAGTCCAATTGGGGTAAGCCATTCCGCGATGATCTTCCTCAGTTGCCGTAAGAGGTTTTCAGCTGTGTTCGTATTCTGGAAAGCGGTGATACAAAGCGTAGCCTGCCTAGGAAAGAGTTGGCGTTTGCGAGATGCTGCTACTGGTGCCGCCGCTGCTGTTCTTGCGGCGGGAGTCCATACATCTACCCAGTGGGCTGTCACAGTCATATAGTCCTGACCCTGCCCTGCTCCACTTGTCCACATGTCCGTGGTTAAGTGGACATTGGGTACAACTGCATTTTTTAGGACACTGGTGAGTCTTTTTCTGACGTCCGTGTACATTCTCGGTATCGCCTGCCTAGAGAAGTGGAATCTAGATGGTATTTGGTAACGGGGGCACACTGCCTCAATAAATTGTCTAATTCCCTGTGAACTAACGGCGGATACCGGACGCACGTCTAACACCAACATAGTTGTCAAGGCCTCAGTTATCCGCTTTGCAGTAGGATGACTGCTGTGATATTTCATCTTCCTCGCAAAGGACTGTTGAACAGTCAATTGCTTACTGGAAGTAGTACAAGTGGGCTTACGACTTCCCCTCTGGGATGACCATCGACTCCCAGCGGCAACAACAGCAGCGCCAGCAGCAGTAGGCGTTACACGCAAGGATGCATCGGAGGAATCCCAGGCAGGAGAGGACTCGTCAGAATTGCCAGTGACATGGCCTGCAGGACTATTGGCATTCCTGGGGAAGGAGGAAATTGACACTGAGGGAGTTGGTGGGGTGGTTTGCGTGAGCTTGGTTACAAGAGGAAGGGATTTACTGGTCAGTGGACTGCTTCCGCTGTCACCCAAAGTTTTTGAACTTGTCACTGACTTATTATGAATGCGCTGCAGGTGACGTATAAGGGAGGATGTTCCGAGGTGGTTAACGTCCTTACCCCTACTTATTACAGCTTGACAAAGGGAACACACGGCTTGACACCTGTTGTCCGCATTTCTGGTGAAATACCTCCACACCGAAGAGCTGATTTTTTTGGTATTTTCACCTGGCATGTCAACGGCCATATTCCTCCCACGGACAACAGGTGTCTCCCCGGGTGCCTGACTTAAACAAACCACCTCACCATCAGAATCCTCCTGGTCAATTTCCTCCCCAGCGCCAGCAACACCCATATCCTCCTCATCCTGGTGTACTTCAACACTGACATCTTCAATCTGACTATCAGGAACTGGACTGCGGGTGCTCCTTCCAGCACTTGCAGGGGGCGTGCAAATGGTGGAAGGCGCATGCTCTTCACGTCCAGTGTTGGGAAGGTCAGGCATCGCAACCGACACAATTGGACTCTCCTTGTGGATTTGGGATTTCGAAGAATGCACAGTTCTTTGCTGTGCTGCTTTTGCCAGCTTGAGTCTTTTCATTTTTCTAGCGAGAGGCTGAGTGCTTCCATCCTCATGTGAAGCTGAACCACTAGCCATGAACATAGGCCAGGGCCTCAGCCGTTCCTTGCCACTCCGTGTGGTAAATGGCATATTGGCAAGTTTACGCTTCTCCTCCGACAATTTTATTTTAGGTTTTGGAGTCCTTTTTTTACTGATATTTGGTGTTTTGGATTTGACATGCTCTGTACTATGACATTGGGCATCGGCCTTGGCAGACGACGTTGCTGGCATTTCATCGTCTCGGCCATGACTAGTGGCAGCAGCTTCAGCACGAGGTGGAAGTGGATCTTGATCTTTCCCTAATTTTGGAACCTCAACATTTTTGTTCTCCATATTTTAATAGGCACAACTAAAAGGCACCTCAGGTAAACAATGGAGATGGATGGATTGGATACTAGTATACAATTATGGACGGGCTGCCGAGTGCCGACACAGAGGTAGCCACAGCCGTGAACTACCGCACTGTACTGTGTCTGCTGCTAATATATAGACTGGTTGATAAAGAGATAGTATACTCGTAACTAGTATGTATGTATAAAGAAAGAAAAAAAAACCACGGTTAGGTGGTATATACAATTATGGACGGGCTGCCGAGTGCCGACACAGAGGTAGCCACAGCCGTGAACTACCGCACTGTACTGTGTCTGCTGCTAATATAGACTGGTTGATAAAGAGATAGTATACTCGTAACTAGTATGTATATATAAAGAAAGAAAAAAAAACCACGGTTAGGTGGTATATACAATTATGGACGGGCTGCCGAGTGCCGACACAGAGGTAGCCACAGCCGTGAACTACCGCACTGTACTGTGTCTGCTGCTAATATATAGACTGGTTGATAAAGAGATAGTATACTCGTAACTAGTATGTATGTATAAAGAAAGAAAAAAAAACCACGGTTAGGTGGTATATACAATTATGGACGGGCTGCCGAGTGCCGACACAGAGGTAGCCACAGCCGTGAACTACCGCACTGTACTGTGTCTGCTGCTAATATATAGACTGGTTGATAAAGAGATAGTATACTCGTAACTAGTATGTATGTATAAAGAAAGAAAAAAAAACCACGGTTAGGTGGTATATACAATTATGGACGGGCTGCCGAGTGCCGACACAGAGGTAGCCACAGCCGTGAACTACCGCACTGTACTGTGTCTGCTGCTAATATAGACTGGTTGATAAAGAGATAGTATACTCGTAACTAGTATGTATGTATAAAGAAAGAAAAAAAAACCACGGTTAGGTGGTATATACAATTATGGACGGGCTGCCGAGTGCCGACACAGAGGTAGCCACAGCCGTGAACTACCGCACTGTACTGTGTCTGCTGCTAATATATAGACTGGTTGATAAAGAGATAGTATACTCGTAACTAGTATGTATGTATAAAGAAAGAAAAAAAAACCACGGTTAGGTGGTATATACAATTATGGACGGGCTGCCGAGTGCCGACACAGAGGTAGCCACAGCCGTGAACTACCGCACTGTACTGTGTCTGCTGCTAATATAGACTGGTTGATAAAGAGATAGTATACTACTAATATTATATACTGGTGGTCAGGTCACTGGTCACTAGTCACACTGGCAGTGGCACTCCTGCAGCAAAAGTGTGCACTGTTTAATTTTAATATAATATTATGTACTCCTGGCTCCTGCTATAACCTATAACTGGCACTGCAGTAGTGCTCCCCAGTCTCCCCCACAATTATAAGCTGTGTGAGCTGAGCAGTCAGACAGATATATAATATATATAGATGATGCAGCACACTGGCCTGAGCCTGAGCAGTGCACACAGATATGGTATGTGACTGACTGAGTCACTGTGTGTATCGCTTTTTTCAGGCAGAGAACGGATATATTAAATAAACTGCACTGTGTGTCTGGTGGTCACTCACTATATAATATATTATGTACTCCTGGCTCCTGCTATAACCTATAACTGGCACTGCAGTAGTGCTCCCCAGTCTCCCCCACAATTATAAGCTGTGTGAGCTGAGCAGTCAGACAGATATATATAATATTATATATAGATAATAGATGATGCAGCACACTGGCCTGAGCCTGAGCAGTGCACACAGATATGGTATGTGACTGAGTCACTGTGTGCTGTGTATCGCTATTTTCAGGCAGAGAACGGATTATAAATAAAAGTGGTGGTCACTGGTCACTATCAGCAAAACTCTGCACTGTACACTACTGAGTACTCCTAATGCTCCCCAAAATTAGTAAATCAAGTGTCTCTCTAATCTATTCTAATTCTAAACGGAGAGGACGCCAGCCACGTCCTCTCCCTATCAATCTCAATGCACGTGTGAAAATGGCGGCGACGCGCGGCTCCTTATATAGAATCCGAGTCTCGCGATAGAATCCGAGCCTCGCGAGAATCCGACAGCGTCATGATGACGTTCGGGCGCGCTCGGGTTAACCGAGCAAGGCGGGAAGATCCGAGTCGCTCGGACCCGTGAAAAAAAACATGAAGTTCTGGCGGGTTCGGATTCAGAGAAACCGAACCCGCTCATCTCTATATAAGATGTCTCTTTTTTAAAACTACTGGATTTTGCAAACCTTGTAAATATCCAAGGTATGTTTACTGTAAACAGAATTTACATTTTTCTGCATGTTCAAAAAAAAACGTAAAAACCATTGGAGATATCATATAGTCTGCATAGATTTCTCCTGTGTACATACAATGTCTCATTAATGAGCTGACATTGTTGCCATCTGTTAGCAGTTATGGCATCCGTGTATACATTTGCATAATGCTGGAAATTGGACTATAAACACGGTCGGCAGAATATATTAATATATCTCCTCTGTAAGGATAATGTATTAGATCCAGTAGTATTAGGTGATATGTCTTAAAAAATGCATATCATTCTAGGTTAGCTATGTGGTAGTTGTAATTATCCAGTGCTCACACAGTTGTTATCCTTAGAGGGGAAGCACCCTCATTTATTTAGGACTAGGCGATTCATCGCGCCCTACGGGCGCTCTTCACACCGTCGTTAGGGGCTTCGCCCCGTTAACCTCTGCACGGCTTTGCCGCGGGTGGGGGAGGGGGCAGTTAGCCGGGGTGGTGCGGTTGGGGGTGGGTGGGTATGAGGGTGCTATGGTTGCAGGGGCGGGGGTGGAGTGCCACGGGTGGGGGGCGAATGCGGTTGGTTACCGCGGGTGTTGGTGCTACTGGTTGGGGGTGGGAGTTCCGCGGGTGGGTGGCGCGGGTGTTTGTGCTCTGGGTGGGGGAGGGGACGGGAGTGCCGTGGGTGTTGGTGCAGCGGGTGAGGGAGGGGGGGGGGTGCCACGGGTGGTGGGTGGATGCGGTGGGTGCCGCGGGTGTTGGTGCTGCGGGTGGGGGAGGGGGTGGAGTGCCACGGGTGGTGGGTGGATGCGGTGGGTGCCGCGGGTAGGTGGCGCGGGTGTTGGTGCTGCGGATGGGGGAGGCGAATGCGGTTGGTTGCCGCGGGTGTTGGTGCTACGGGTTGGGGGAGTGGGCGGGAGTTCCGCGGGTGGGTGGCGCGGGTGTTTGTGCTCTGGGTGGGGGAGGGGACGGGAGTGCCGCGGGTGGTGCGCGTGTTGGTGCAGCGGGTGGGGGAGGGGCGGGAGTACCACGGGTGGTGGGTGGATGCGGTGGGTGCCGCGGGTGTTGGTGCTGCGGGTGGGGGAGGGGGTGGAGTGCCACGGGTGGTGGGTGGATGCGGTGGGTGCTGCGGGTAGGTGGCGCGGGTGTTGGTGCTGCGGGTGGGGGAGAGGGTGGGAGTGCAGCGGGTGGGGGGCGAATGTGGTTGGTTACCGCGGGTGTTGGTGCTACGGGTGGGGGAGGGGGCGGGAGTTCTGCGGGTGGATGGCGCGGGTGTTTGTGCTCTGGGTGGGGGAGGGAACGGGAGTGCCACGGGTGGTGTGGGTGTTGGTGCAGCGGGTGGGGGAGGGGGGGGAGTGCCACGGGTGGTGGGTGGATGCGGTGGGTGCCGCGGGTGGGGGAGGGGGGGAGTGCCACGGGTGGTGGGTGGATGCGGTGGGTGCCGCAGGTGTTGGTGCTGCGGGTGGGGGAGAGGGTGGGAGTGCCGCGGGTGGGGTGCGAATGCGGTTGGTTGCCGCGGGTGTTGGTGCTACGGGTTGGGGGAGGGGGGCGGGAGTTCCGCGGGTGGGTGGCGCGGGTGTTTGTGCTCTGGGTGGGGGAGGGGACGGGAGTGCCGCGGGTGGTGCGCATGTTGGTGCAGCGGGTGGGGGAGGGGGGGGGGGAGTGCCACGGGTGGTGGGTGGATGCGGTGGGTGCCGCGGGTGTTGGTGCTGCGGGTGGGGGAGGGGGTGGAGTGCCACGGGTGGTGGGTGGATGCGGTGGGTGCTGCGGGTAGGTGGCGCGGGTGTTGGTGCTGCGGGTGGGGGAGAGGGTGGGAGTGCAGCGGGTGGGGGGCGAAAGCGGTTGGTTACCGCGGGTGTTGGTGCTACGGGTGGGGGAGGGGGCGGGAGCTCCGCGGGTGGGTTGCGTGGGTGTTTGTGCTCTGGGTGGGGGAGGGGACGGGAGTGCCGCGGGTGGTGGGTGGAGACGGTGGGTGTTTGTGCTACGGGTGGGGGAGGGGGCAGGAGCAGTGGCGCCACAACGTGGGTGCGGGGAGTGCGGCCCGCACCCGGGTGTTACCCTCTGAGGGGTGACACCAAAGTGCCGGCTCCTGCCACAACGTGCTGAAAACGGGGGTCGGGCCGCGAAGCCACGCCCCTTCCGCGAAGCCACGCCCCTTTTTTGCCCGCGACCGCAGCGGGTGTTAGAAAAGTGAAGACTCTGGGCGGGAGTGCTGCGTATGTTGGTGCTGCGGGAGGGGGAGGGGACGGGAGTGCCGCGGGAGGGGGGCAGATGCCAGTGGTTGCTGCGGGTGGTTGCCGCGGGCGGGAGGGAGGGCGAGTCACTGTTCAGCATGTCTCCCTGACTCAGTGGCAGCCGCAAGACTGTGAGGCGGGTAATGTGAGTTCCGCTCACAGTCAGCGGCTGCGGTGTCACCACTCACCAGGGGCAGTACGGGGAGAAGGGAGACAGGGGACTGGGCGGAGATCGGGAGGGGACTGGGCGGAGAGAGGGAGGGGACTGTTCCTGGCCAGATCTGTGCCTGTGACTCCGCCCAGCGTTACGGCCAGCACAGAGTCACAGACTTGGGCAAATATATAGGAGATTAGTGGCACTTATCTCAACTAATCACATTCTGGTTCATGCATATAATAATATTGAGTATATTTCAATTAATATTTAATACTGCCTCTTTGCAAGGTGTATTATTATACCGCTGAGTCATGCACACCTTTTAAATATCTAAGATGTATTTGTTATGAAAGAGATTTTTCTGTGTATCTACAAGGTACATTGATTCAGGTTTTGTTTTTGTTATTGTTCACTGCTCACATACCACAGCTGCGTGCTTATTAAGTGATTATGCACAATAATATTAGAACATTTATTATACCTATCAGTTTTATTAATCACTTAATAAGCACGCAGCTGTGGTATGTGAGCAGTGAACAATAACAAAAACAAAACCTAAATTAATGTACCTTGTAGATACACAGAAAAATCTCTTTCATAACAAATACATCTTAGATATTTAAAAGGTGTGCATGACTCAGCGGTATAATAATACACCTTGCAAAGAGGCAGTATTAAATATTAGTTGAAATATACTCATTATTATTATTATATGCATGAACCAGAATGTGATTAGTTGAGATAAGTGCCACTAATCCTAAATAAATGAGGGTGCTTCCCCTCTAAGGATAACAACTGTGTGAGCACTGGATAATTACAACTACCACATAGCTAACCTAGAATGATATGCATTTTTTAAGACATATCACCTAATAGGAGATATATTAATATATTCTGCCGACCGTGTTTATAGTCCAATTTCCAGCATTATGCAAATGTATACACGGATGCCATAACTGCTAACAGATGGCAACAATGTCAGCTCATTAATGAGACATTGTATGTACACAGGAGAAATCTATGCAGACTATATGATATCTCCAATGGTTTTTACGGGTTTTTTTGAACATGCAGAAAAATTATTCAAATTCTGTTTACAGTAAACATACCTTGGATATTTACAAGGTTTGCAAAATCCAGTAGTTTTAAAAAAGAGACATCTTATAATGAGGTATTACAATTGATATACTGCAATATATCTATTATCCTCATATGTATAAATGTATATGTGATTAGTTGAGAGGATGCCACTAGTCTTAAATAAATGAGGATGCCTCTCCTCTAGAGACAACAAATGTGTGTGCACCGGAATACTATCACTATCACATAAATAATTAATGTATATATGTGTTCTTTGGAAGGTGTGATTATATACCCAATAACGCTCACTATACTCACGAATACCATACCTTGCCATGTAACCAGTGTTATTATTACCTATCAGATAATGGTTAAAGGTGTCTGGTACTATAATAAAAAGAAATAGAAAAAGAAAAAGAAACAGAGAATAAAAAGTGACTCGTGCTGTGATCTAAGATTTAATATGAATAAATATATGCTGGTTTAACGTAGGATAAATTCTATAAAATTGTTTGTGGACATTAGAATAAGGCACGCCGACACACATTTTTAAATCTTTATTCACACTCATCAATTCTCATTGCACCTTTATATGTTTGTCTATGTCAATGATTTTAACCTCTATGTTTCGCCTCACCTTGTAGTCTAAATAAAGGCAATTTATTGTTTTATGAAAATAATAATAAAAGTTAAGTTTTATGGAAGAGTGGAAATTAATCCACTGCTCCCTGTGTGCACCGACAATACAGCCCTTTTTTCTTCTTCTGCTGGTATTTGTGAAAGTAGTAGAAAAGTCATGACGTCGCAGCACGTTATGATGTCACTACATGTCTGGGATAATCTAGTTTTTGGAATATTCCGGATAACGGGTCTCCGAATAACTGAAACCTGACCTGTATTATGTTTTGACTAACGAACCATAATATTGCCAAATCTTTGTTCCAAAATGCTAAACACAACATTTTAATTGTCCCGTGCATCACTTTCAGTTGTCCCGTGCATTACTTTCAGTTGTCCCGTGCATCACAAGGTTTAAAAATTCTCAAAATTTCACAGTTGTTTAATTATTTAATTTAATTTATTCCAAAACAATCTCTGAAGTATATTTAAATAGAAAATGCATTTTACGAGCATGTACCCTTCACAGAATTATTCATAACATTCTGTTAATGTAGAAAATATTATTTTCTATGAGCGGTATTCAAATGCTATATCACACCCAATCTCTTTTCTAAAGTGATCCCCGTTATTGCGCATATCACACCCATAGTAATCAGGTTTAGCTGAGTAAAGGGTTGGGCGCCCTCGCTACTCCAGGGGTAGCGAGCTGAAATGATTATACTACGCCCATTAGCAGAAACAGAATGGGTGTGGAAGGTGGTGAAAAGAAGTAAATACCGCCTAATAAGTCCCGTGCATCACACGCTTTAAAATTGTTTGAATGTGTGTAGCTGTCCCGTGCATCACCAGGAGAAAAACCCAAATGCTGATACAGCTACGATCCGGTAAGTTCACTGGGTGCATCTCAGATACACCATTTGTGCATTGTTAGGATATGGTGCACTCTGTAACTGTCTCCTTCTGTGTATCAGTCTATGGGAGCATCCCCTAGTGTTAGACCTCTAGTGCCAGGAGTCACTCGGAGGCGGAGTCATATGATGTACTATAAGTTCCTGTTCCTCCATCTCAAAGAGTGAGGAGAGTGTGATACACAGAGACTGAGAGACTGAGTCCTTTTGCTTTGTGCGCTGTACTTTAGGGGCCATTGAAGCAGACAAAAATCTGTCCATTCAGCTCCTCACACCTTCCCCTACCCGTAGAGGCAAGAATCACTGCAGAGAAATGTGTGCTGGGGGCGATATATGGTCTGTTTGCCGAGGGAGCAGGAGAGCCAGCAGAGACAGCATCTGCTCACATGGATGCTGAAACCGGAAGCCCCCACCTGTGTTACTGTTTAAGTCACTAAGTGTATGGACTGACGTTACTGCACCAGATAGCCCAGAACACTCTGCCAACATGCATGAGACACAACCATCAGATGCACGTCGGACAATTATTGACCTATGCTTGTGCAGCATCCCCAATGGAAATAAAACACTGCAGCCGTTTAACTGCATACGGTATCATAGTGGCAATCTTTGACACCCCCCCCCCCCAAACTGTTGAGACACACCATCATTTGAGTAACCACTCCCCATGGCATTGTGGGAACAGCACATAGACACTAGGCATCATGATTGACCTCTAGTGTCCATGCGGTGCTATGGGAGAGATGTCATGACGTCTCTCCCAAAGATCAGAGGAGCGGCTGGAGACAGAGAGCAGCAGCGGTCGGGAATCAGGAGTAGGGATGGTGAGTATAAATTTATTTATTTATTTTTTATTTTTGTAAGTGGCGCAACTCTATTGGGGGCACAAATGGGGGCACAACTCTACTGGGGGCACAAATGGGGGCACAACTCTACTGGGGGCACAAACAGGCACAACTCTACAGGGGCCATAACTGATCACGCCCCTTTATGAAGCAAAGCCGCTATTTTCGCCCGGGGCGTCACAAGGGCTAGAACCAGCTCTGAATGTAGACACATTGGTAGTGGCAAAACATTGCTCCACTGCATCAACATCAACATTGCATTACCTTGTGTGATATATGGGCTCCTGATTACTGCTATCAATGTTACATCTGAGTCACCTCTGTACACTAATAATAATAAACCTGCGTTACTGTTTAAGTCATTGAGTGTGTGGCCTGACGTCACTGCACCAGATTGCCAAGAACACTGTGTCAACAGGTTATGGGGCCAGTCCTGCGCCCAGACCCACGTGTACTTGAAGATTAACCCCCTGAGTGCTTTTGAATAATCACAGTGACATAGTTTAAAGTGACATTTTATACAGAAGAAAGGATGTATAATACAGGACACAGCATGAACTTTGCTAAGGTTCAGAGAACTATGCTACATGGAAGTTTGCCATGGAGATGCAGCTTAAGCGGGAAAAGATGTGAAAGGTTACTATAGCCCCAGGAGCACGTCCAGACCCAGATGACATAGACAGAGCCATCAGGATGATAGGTTTAGCTGTCGAGCAGCATGTTTATTCAATAGTCCGTGGGAAAGTGTCAGCTAAGGACATGTGGACAGCCCTGCAAAATGCATATGAAGATAAAGGTCTAATGGGAAGGATAAGTTTAAGACACAGGCTATATGGAACGAAACTAAGTGCCTGCAAGGACATGAACAAATACATTGATAATTTATTGTTGATTGCTCAGCAGTTGGCATCTGTGAGGGCACAGGTGGATGAGGAAGAAGTTGCAATGGCTATGTTACAGAATCTAATGACAGAATTAGATTTTTCTGTTGTTTTTGCGTTAGAGTTAAATGACACTAATCTGACAACGGAGAGTTTATGAGCCAAGTTGCTGCAGTTCTAAGAACATATTCCTGTTGAGATCATAGCTGAGGGTTCTGCCTTGATCACAAAGGGCACAAAGTCCAGAAAGCACAAATTCAAGTGTTTTGTATGTCACAAGATAGGACATAAAGCTTCGGATTGCAAGATGAGAAATTCCAGTGGTGCACAGAAGCAGCGTGACAAACCAAACGAGTCAGCATTGAATGTAGCAGACAGTCAGAGGAAGGACTGCTGATACATGGACTCAAGGGCCACTAGATATTTCAGTTGCAATAAGCATTGGTTCATTTCTTTAACACTGTGTGTTCCCACTACAGTTTCAGTGATTGGAAATAAGGCCCTTACTGCATTACAAGCTGGGACAATCACAGTACGTTTAAGAACTGGAGGTGAAACTGTTTCTACAGATATCCAAGATGTGTTGTACGTGCCTGATTTAGGAAGTAATCTCATTGCTATCAGTGTCCGAGAGAAAAAAGGCTACAAAGTCCAATTTCAGAAGGGCAAGTGTATGGTGCAGAATAAAAGAGGGATTGTTATCACTTCAGCAACCCGGTGCAACCTACTATATGTCCTGGACGTTGAGGAGTGTACTGCAATGATGGCTACTGATGAAAAACAGTCAATGGAGCTGTGGCACAAACACTTGGGTCATCTGGGATATGACAATGTCCAGAAACTGCTATATGGAATGGTAACAGGGATCACCGTGAGCAATACTGAAAGACCCATGTGTGAGAGTTGCATAAAAGGCAAGCAAACTCGTGAGTTGCAACCCATTTCCACCGTCAGTTAATAGAGCATAGACACCACTAGCTCTAGTGCACACAGACGTGTGTGGTCCTATGGAGGAAGAATCAATCAGTGGCTACAGGTATTTCATGACTCTCATTGATGACGCCACAAGAATGACACGTGTACTTTCTTAAGGAGAAGATTGAAGTTGTCAGCAAA
This sequence comes from Pseudophryne corroboree, assembly GCF_028390025.1. Taxonomy (NCBI): domain Eukaryota; kingdom Metazoa; phylum Chordata; class Amphibia; order Anura; family Myobatrachidae; genus Pseudophryne; species Pseudophryne corroboree. Next base: position 1,141,807,045 of record NC_086444.1, read on the forward strand.
ATTGTGGAGTACATAAACCTATTGGAGGTCCTGAGATCAGACAACGGTGGAGAGTATGATAATAAAGTCTTAGCCGCATTCCTTAGGAAATATGGCATAAAGCATCAGCTAATAATTGCCTACACACCGGAACAGAATGACATGAGTGAGCGGGCAAACCACACAATTGTTGAGACAGCACGGACAATGCTAAGTGATACTGGCTTCGAAAAGAAGATTTGGGCAGAAGCAGTATCTACTGCAGTATACCTAAAGAATCCTGCACCCACAGTGGCCGTCAAAGGTGAAATGCCACTGGAGGTGTGGTCCAGGAATAAGCCAAGTGTCAGTCATCTTCGTGTCTTCGGGAGCAAAGCTTTTGCACATATACCAAAGGAGAAAACTAGATCCAAAATCCATAAAATTTATAATGCTCAGATACTGTGACGAAAGCAAAGGATACAGACTTTGGGATGTTACAAGTAAACGTCTACTTAAATCCAGAGATGTGTTATTCTATGAGACAGCGCCACTAACTGGAGCAGTGGAGCAGCAACAAAGTGTATTATTGGTTGTACAGGCAGCAGAAAACATGTCTGAATCTGAGAGTGTCAAAGCAGACAACAAGTCAGAAAACAGAAGTTTCATGAGGAGCAACAAAAGTATTCCAGCCAAGAAATACAGAGGAGTATGCAAACATAGCTTACTGTGAACCTCAAAACATACAGGAAGCAAAGTCAAGCAGTGATTGGACAGAGTGGAATTCAGCAATTGATACAGAATTGTCATCACTACATAATCTACTGTTATATTAACTAGACTTTGATTCCGCATTCCTTAATGGAGAATTGATTGAGGAGATTTATATGGAACCACCTGAACATTATGATATGGACAAATTCCAAACTGGAAAAGTTAATCTCTTAAAGAAGTTGCTATATGGCCTCCAGCAATGTGGTCATTGCTGCTATGTAAAGTTGGAGGCAGCATTACTAGAAATCAACTTTGTTAGGTCAGAGACTGATCACTACCTATACCACAAATACAAAGATGGTCAAGGCTATGTCACCAAGAAGCAAAACAGAGATAAAGGAAATGCAAGGAGTCCCTTATCAAAATGCCATTGGTAGTTTGATATATGCAAGCATTGGGACATGTCCTGACATCACACATGCAGTGAGTCGGGCAAGCCAGTTTTGCAAATAATCCTGGGAGACAAAAGTGTATTGCAGTAAAGAGAATACTAAGGTACCTCAAAGGTACAAGTTCACTAAAGCTGAAATATACAAGATCATCAGATACCAGCTTAAAAGTATTCTGTGACACCGACTGGGCATCAGATGAGGATGATAGACATTCTTATACTGGATACTTGTTTGCACTAGCAGGTGCAGCTGTAAGCTGGGCAAGTAGGAAACAACACACAGTAGCTCTTTCTACAACAGAGGCAGAGTACATGGAGCTCACAGAAATTTCAAAAGAAGCGCTTTGAATAAGAGAGACTTTATGTGAATTAGGTCTTCTTTTCCACAGTGAGATCCTCAACATAAAGTGTGATAACAAGGGAGCAATTGATCTTTCTTGTAGCACAAAGCATCATGGATGGTCTAAGCACATTGTTATAAGACATAATTTAATTCGTGAGTTGGTGGAAAACAAGTCCGTCAATGTGGAATATGTTGCAAGTGAAGAAAATATTGCTGACATGTTGACAAAAGGACTGTCATCACACTTGCTACTTGCATTCCTGATGGCATGTGGACTAGAATATGGTTAATGTTGAATTATTCTTACTGTTTTTGCTTCACGTTATGTTTTCGGTTTCAGGATTGACTTTATTGATTTGTTTGATAAAATGTCATGTTCTTTAAACTTGTGACCGGAGACAGTCTTGAGCGAGGGAGAGTGTTAGGATATGGTGCGCTCTGTACCTGTCTCCATCTGTTTATCAGTCTATGGGAGCATCCCCTAGTGTTAGACCTCTAGTGCCAGGAGTTCTGGAGTGTACAAGTGTGCAGAGCTGACACTTGGAGCAGATCTCAGCTACAGAGACTCACAGTGTTTGCAGTGCATGCATCATCTTCTCTACAGTGGGAGTCAGACTGCACGGCTGTGCAGTCCTCCATGCTTCACCACCCCAGACACTTCCTGATAAGTACTACTACCTAATGCTGTTACCTTGTGTGATATATGGGCTCCTGATTACCGCTATCAGTGTTACATCTGAGTCACCTGTGTACACTAAATAAACCTGCATTACTGTTTAAGTCATTAAGTGTATGGACTGTCGTCACTGCACCAGATAGCCCAGAACACTCTGCCAACATGCATGAGACACAACCATCAGATGCACGTCGGACGATAATCGACCTATGGTTGTGCAGCATGCCCAATGGAAATAAAACACTGCAGCCATTTAACTGCATACAGTATCACAGTTGCAATCTTTGACATCCCCCCCAAACTGTTGAGACCACTCCCCATTACCGTCCACAGATGCTCCATGACTGTCACTCACGTTGCTAATAAATCCTCACTGCAACCGCCATTGCAAAAACATAGTTGTACACGTGCTGTGCAATGTAGACACATGGGTAGTGGCAAAACATTACTCCACTGCATCAACATTGCATCCATCTATGAATCAAGCCCATTACACCATATATAATTTACGCTTCCAGTTTCTGCTTATATATCTTGTTCTCACCCGCTAGCCCTATCACAGGTTTATCACTTAAAACAATGCAATTATTGATTGGTATATTTTGGAAAGTATGTCCACTAAATATTTGATGCGCTGTCTGGAAGCCCCCGGGCGATAAACTTTTGCTTTAGAAAAGCATTCCATTGTGGCCTGTAAGCGAACACTAATATCAAACAATCTGCCTTCCAGCAAAATGAACACTATTATAATACACGTCTTCCACTTCCAACAAAACATTGTACCGAAACAAGCAGGTGACAATATGGATGGGAAAAACAAACGTTAAATATATCATGAGGTAATTTACATTTATATGCATGAATAAACAAAACGAACAAAAGTTATAGTAGTCCTACCATATTCTAGAACTGGACATTTTTAAATGGTGTTAAATGGCTGATTTGTGTACTTTTTTTTTTTTTAAAAGGAAAAAAATGGTAAAAGGCAAACTATTTTTTTATTTCATATAAAAAAATTAAAAAAGTAGGAAAAAAAGATGCTTTTGGGGTAAAAAAAAATGTAACAAATGATAAAAAGGCAATCATTTTATTTTAAAAATATCTTAATTACTTTTGGAGTGCATAAAGCAATGAAAAAGTTGATTTTGGGGTAATTTGAGAACATTTTATTTTTAAACCACAAACAATGGCATGTAATTATTGTACTAATTAAGCTAATTGGAAACTTACAATTGCCTAATCAGTCAAGGGGGGTGGTTCCAAGGGGTTCTGCATGGTGTTCCGACACTTTAACCTTAAAATAAGTGTTTTCCCACCATCTCTCACCCTCAGTGAGGTGCGAATGGAACAATGTGACTTTATTCTGTCTGGTTCAGTGCGAGTTTCTAATTCAGGCATTCCCAACCGCGGTCCTCAAGGCACACCAACAGTGCAGGTTTTAGTGATATCCAGGCTGCAGCACAGATGGCTAAATCAAAATAACTGAGCTACTAATTAAGTCACCTGTGCTGAAGCCTGGATATCACTAAAACCAGGACTGTTAGCGTGCCTTGAGGACCGTGGTTGGGAAACACTGTTCTAATTGGATTGTAAAATGCGAATTTGCAGAGAAAAAGGGAACTTGTAGTATGCAACTCGCACCTAACAGGATTGACCCCAAAGTATGATCAGTACATCAGTGTATTTATTTTATATGAGTTATATACATCCAGTCATACGCTTGATTCCATACATGTCATCATTATCGGTGCGCACTTATCCTTTGTGCAAGAAGTCTGTCTGTAAACAGGCACATCTTCACATACACACATCTCTGCACAGCCCACACAGTTCTCATGACACATCCTCACTCATGCCTCTCAGCATTGTTTTCTACAGAGGCGGGACCTGAAAAGGGGGCGTTGCCTTAGTGAAAGGGGGATGACCCCCATTGGCGTCACTGTGGGGGCGTGCCCAGCACTCTCTGAGATGCTAGGCTACTCCCAGGCTATTTATTATATTAGCGTTTGCTCAGTTAGAACTTCCTTCAAAGTTGAAAGTACCGTATTTGCCGGCGTATAAGACGACTTTTTTGCCCTGAAAAACATGCCTCCAAGTGGGGGGGTCGTCTTATACGCCGGGTGCACTTCAGTTGGGATAGACATAGCTGCCATAGTGGCCTTCCGATACTCGCCCGGTGCCCATAGTGGCCTCCCGATGCCCGCCCACCTCATTCTACATACCATCCAGTATCGCGCGGTATCCAGTGTGGCCGCGGCGGGTCATCAGCGTGGCCCGCCCCTTGTCTACGCAGAGCTCGCACATGCGGACTTGCGCACTAGTGCCAATTACAGGGAGATGCAGGGCTGGCCGGAGGCGCTGCGGTCGCGTTGTGGCCGTACAACGGTGACAATGACAGGTACTGTAATGGCACTAATACTAATACTAATGGCACTCATGTGAAACCGGTAACAATAAATGTACACAGGAGTATACTTTTATACATTTTACAATCTGATGTTCTTTTACGTTTTATTTGGTGTGTGGAAGGTGTGCGGAAGAGGGGGTAGTCTTATACGGCGAGTATATAACAAACTCTATATTTTGAGTGGAAATGTTGGGGGTCGTCTTATACGCCCAGTCGTCTTATACGCCGGCAAATACGGCAAATATTTGCTTCTACACACAAACACAAAATGTGCTCTGAGAGGAGATAGTATATTGCTACCTATGAGTAGCTGGCTGTCTAACCCTGCATAGGTAACAAATGCACCTCCCTACCACTGCAAGTAACAGGAGCAGATGCACCAGGAGTACAACAGGAGTTGTGGCTTCAATGTGGGGTAGATTACATTTTAAGTCATGTCCCCATGCATTAAGCCCCAGAGAGTGCACATAATGTGGATTTTCCCTTGCAGCTTTAGGAGCCACAAGGAAAATGGGTATGCAGAATCTATGGGTTATTGCACGTTACCCGTGGATTTACATTAGGAGTAAAATGCAGAAACACCACAGGTAACTTAAACCGCTCCTCTCAGAATAGAAATGGTCAACATACACATTACAGTGAATGACCTAAAAGTGTAGTTGATAAGTACTCAAGTCACACTGTGCATGTTAAAAGAAAATAAAAAATATGCAAATATGAAATGTAAACTTGTATTTTAAGTCCACACTAATAAATATATCAGCAGCCTTCCCAAACAGAGTAGGAAACATACTTTATTTAAAAAATAAGTCCTGCCAATTCACTGCAGGGTCTGGTCCCTGTAGGTCGGATGAGAGCGCTATCTATATAAAGTGTATATATATATATATATATATATATATATATATATGTAACAATAGAGGTAGTGGCGCCAATGGGGTCGTATCAACACCCAACTTAAAAACAAGCCCTTACAGAGTTTCACAGATGAATTTGATCATAAACATATATTAACAGGTTCCTTTATAAAAATGTATTTATAAAAGCATAAACTCAGAACCAGTGTCCATGATTATACAGAATTGATTCGTTTAAATTTGTCCAACAATTCAAACAGTACACTTGTAGTGATGAGGAAAGATGTAGATATCTGACAACAATCTCCTCCTTCTCATTATTGTAGATTTGGAGGTAATATCACAAAATAAATAAACCAACGCGTTTCGTCTTGTTCCAATACTTCATCAGGGGTAAATTTCATCTACTTGGTAAATATTGTCAGCGCAAAAATAAAACGACCAAACAATCATTCATGGACGTTTGAACAAAGATCCAATACTTCACTGGAACTTAATGATGTGGCGTGAACCAGGCCTCGTGAGTCAACATGTTACTATATGTTTATGATCAAATTCATCTGTGAAACTCTGTAAGGGTTTGTTTTAAAGTTGGGTGTTGATACGACCCCATTGGCGCCACTACTTCTATTGTTACACATTTCCGCATACTTAGTTCCTCCTAACTTAGAAGTTACAGGCAGTCTATTCTTAATTTATGTATATTCTATTAGAAATAGCGCAGTGGGAGAGTAATTGTGTGATATATATATATATATATATATTAGAGATGAGCGGGTTCGGTTCCTCGGAATCCGAACCCCCCCGAACTTCACCCATTTTACACGGTTCCGAGGCATACTCGGATCCTCCCGCCTTGCTCGGTTAACCCGAGCGCGCCCGAACGCCATCATCCCGCTGTCAGATTCTCGCGAGATTCGGATTCTATATAAAGCCGCGCGTCTCCGCCATTTTTCACTCGTGCATTGGAAATGATAGTGAGAGGACGTGGCTGGCGTCCTCTCACTTTGTTTCAGGGGGCTTCAGTGCAAATATCTTTATTCTGGGGACCAGCAGTATTATAGTAGGAGTACAGTGCAGAGTTTTGCTGACCAGTGACCACCAGTATTATACGTTGTCTGCCTGAAAAACGCTCCATATCTGTGCTCAGTGTACTGCATATATCTGTGCTCACACTAATTTATTGTGGGGACTGGGGACCAGCAGTATTATATAGGAGGAGTACAGTGCAGAGTTTTGCTGACCAGTGACCACCAGTATACGTTGTCTGCCTGAAAAACGCTCCATATCTGTGCTCAGTGTGCTGTATATATCTGTGCTCACACTGCTTTATTGTGGGGACTGGGGACCAGCAGTATTATATAGGAGAGGTACAGTGCAGAGTTTTGCTGACCAGTGACCACCAGTATACGTTGTCTGCCTGAAAAACGCTCCACATCTGTGCTCAGTGTGCTGCATATATCTGTGCTCACACTGCTTTATTGTGGGGACTGGGGACCAGCAGTATTACATAGGAGGAGTACAGTGAAGAGTTTTGCTGACCAGTGACCACCAGTATACGTTGTCTGCCTGAAAAACGCTCCATATCTGTGCTCAGTGTGCTGCATATATCTGTGCTCACACTGCTTTATTGTGGGGAAAGGGGACCAGCAGTATTATATAGGAGGAGTACAGTGCAGAGTTTTGCTGACCAGTGACCACCAGTATACGTTGTCTGCCTGAAAAACGCTCCATATCTGTGCTCAGTGTGCTGCATATATCTGTGCTCACACTGCTTTATTGTGGGGACTGGGGACCAGCAGTATTATATAGGAGGAGTACAGTGAAGAGTTTTGCTGACCAGTGACCACCAGTATACGTTGTCTGCCTGAAAAACGCTCCATATCTGTGCTCAGTGTGCTGTATATATCTGTGCTCACACTGCTTTATTGTGGGGACTGGGGACCAGCAGTATTATATAGGAGAAGTACAGTGCAGAGTTTTGCTGACCAGTGACCACCAGTATACGTTGTCTGCCTGAAAAACGCTCCACATCTGTGCTCAGTGTGCTGCATATATCTGTGCTCACACTGCTTTATTGTGGGGACTGGGGACCAGCAGTATTACATAGGAGGAGTACAGTGAAGAGTTTTACTGACCAGTGACCACCAGTATACGTTGTCTGCCTGAAAAACGCTCCATATCTGTGCTCAGTGTGCTGCATATATCTGTGCTCACACTGCTTTATTGTGGGGAAAGGGGACCAGCAGTATTATATAGGAGGAGTACAGTGCAGAGTTTTGCTGACCAGTGACCACCAGTATACGTTGTCTGCCTGAAAAACGCTCCATATCTGTGCTCAGTGTGCTGCATATATCTGTGCTCACACTGCTTTATTGTGGGGACTGGGGACAAGCAGTATTATATAGGAGGAGTACAGTGCAGAGTTTTGCTGACCAGTGACCACCAGTATACGTTGTCTGCCTGAAAAACGCTCCATATCTGTGCTCAGTGTGCTGCATATATCTGTGCTCACACTGCTTTATTGTGGGGACTGGGGACCAGCAGTATTATATAGGAGGAGTACAGTGCAGAGTTTTGCTGACCAGTGACCACCAGTATACGTTGTCTGCCTGAAAAACGCTCCATATCTGTGCTCAGTGTGCTGCATATATCTGTGCTCACACTGCTTTATTGTGGGGACTGGGGACCAGCAGTATTATATAGTAGGAGTACAGTGCAGAGTTTTGCTGACCAGTGACCACCAGTATTATACGTTGTCTGCCTGAAAAATGCTCCATATCTGTGCTCAGTGTGCTGCATATATCTGTGCTCACACTGCTTTATTGTGGGGACTGGGGACCAGCAGTATTATATAGGAGGAGTACAGTGCAGAGTTTTGCTGACCAGTGACCACCAGTATACGTTGTCTGCCTGAAAAATGCTCCATATCTGTGCTCAGTGTGCTGCATATATCTGTGCTCACACTGCTTTATTGTGGGGACTGGGGACCAGCAGTATTATATAGGAGGAGTACAGTGCAGAGTTTTGCTGACCAGTGACCACCAGTATTATACGTTGATCTATTACTGGCATATAATTCCACACATTAAAAAATGGAGAACAAAAATGTGGAGGGTAAAATAGGGAAAGATCAAGATCCACTTCCACCTCGTGCTGAAGCTGCTGCCACTAGTCATGGCCGAGACGATGAAATGCCATCAACGTCGTCTGCCAAGGCCGATGCACAATGTCATAGTAGAGAGCATGTAAAATCCAAAAAAATAAAGCTCAGTAAAATGACCCAAAAATCTAAATCAAAATCGTCTGAGGAGAAGAGTAAACTTGCCAATGTGCCATTTACGACACGGAGTGGCAAGGAACGGCTGAGGCCCTGGCCTATGTTCAAGGCTAGTGGTTCAGCTTCACCTGAGGATGGAAGCACTCATCCTCCTGCTAGAAAACTTAAAAGAGTTAAGATGGCAAAAGCACAGCAAAGAACTGTGCGTTCATCTAAATCACAAATCCCCAAGGAGAGTCCAATTGTGTTGGTTGCGATGCCTGACCTTCCCAACACTGGACGGGAAGAGGTTGCGCCTTCCATCATTTGCACGCCCCCTGCAATTGCTGGAAGGAGCACCCGCAGTCCAGTTCCTGAAAGTCAAATTGAAGATGTCACTGTTGAAGTACACCAGGATGAGGATATGGGTGTTGCTGGCGCTGGGGAGGAAATTGACAAGGAGGATTCTGATGGTGAGGTGGTGTGTTTAAGTCAGGCACTCGGGGAGACACCTGTTGTTCGTGGGACGAATATGGCCATTGACATGCCTGGTCAAATTACAAAAAAAATCACCTCTTCGGTGTGGAATTATTTTAACACAAATGCGGAAAACAGGTGTCAAGCCGTGTGTCGCCTTTGTCAAGCTGTAATAAGTAGGGGTAAGAACGTTAACCACCTAGGAACATCCTCCCTTATAAGTCACCTGGACCGCATTCATCAGAAGTCAGTGACAAGTTCAAAAACTTTGGATGACAGCGGAAGCAGTCCACTGACCACTAAATCCCTTCCTCTTGTAACCAAGCTCCTGCAAACCACACCACCAACTCCCTCAGTGTCAATTTCCACCTTACACAGGAAATCCAATAGTTCTGCAGGCCATGTCACTGGCAAGTATGACGAGTCCTCTCCTGTCTGGGATTCCTCCGATGCATCCTTGAGTGTAACGCCTACTGCTGCTGGTGCTGCTGTTGTTGCTGCTGGGAGTCGATCGTCATCCCAGAGGGGAAGTCGGAAGACCACTTGTACTACTTCCAGTAAGCAATTGACTGTCCAACAGTCCTTTGCGAGGAAGATGAAATATCACAGCAGTCATCCTGCTGCAAAGCGGATAACTCAGGTCTTGTCAGCCTGGGTGGTGAGAAACGTGTGTCCGGTATCCACCGTTAATTCACAGGCAACTAGAGACTTGATTGAGGTACTGTGTCCCCGGTACCAAATACCATCTAGGTTCCATTTCTCTAGGCAGGCGATACCAAAAATGTACACAGACGTCAGAAAAAGAGTCACCAGTGTCCTAAAAAATGCAGTTGTACCCAATGTCCACTTAACCGCGGACATGTGGACAAGTGGAGCAGGGCAGACTCAGGACTATATGACTGTGACAGCCCACTGGGTAGATGTATTGCCTCCCGCAGCAAGAACAGCAGCGGCGGCACCAGTAGCAGCATCTCGCAAATGCCAACTCGTTCCTAGGCAGGCTACGCTTTGTATCATCGCTTTCCATAAGAGGCACACAACTGACAATCTCTTACGGAAACTGAGGAACATCATTGCAGAATGGCTTACCCCAATTGGACTCTCCTGGGGATTTGTGACATCGGACAATGCCACCAATATGGTGCATGCATTACATCTGGGCAAATTCCAGCATGTCCCATGTTTTGCACACATATATTGAATTTGGAGGTGCAGAATTATTTAAAAAACGACAGGGGTGTGCAAGAGATGCTGTCGGTGGCCCGAAGAATTGCGGGCCACTTTCGGCATTCAGCCACAGCGTACCGAAGACTGGAGCACCAGCAAACAGTCCTGAACCTGCCCTGCCATCATCTGAAGCAAGAGGTGGTAACGAGGAGGAATTCAACCCTCTATATGCTTCAGAGGATGGAGGAGCAGCAAAAGGCCATTCAAGCCTATACATCCACATACGATATAGGCAAAGGAGGGGGAATGTACCTGACTCAGGTACAGTGGAGAATGATTTCCGTCTTGTGCAAGGTTCTCTAACCCTTCGAACTTGCCACACGTGAAGTCAGTTCAAACACTGCCAGCTTGAGTCAGGTCATTCCCCTCATCAGGCTTTTGCAGAAGCAGCTGGAGAAATTGAAGGAGGAGCTAAGACGGAGCGATTTCGCTAAGTATGTGGGTCTTGTAGATGGCGCCCTTCATTCGCTTTGCCAGGATTCAAGGGTGGTCAATCTGTTGAAATTAGAGCACTACATTCTGGCCACCGTGCTCAATCCTAGGTTTAAAGCCGACGTTGTATCTCTCTTTCCGGCAGACACAAGTCTGCAGAGGTTCAAAGACCTGCTGGTGAGAAAATTGTCAACTCAAGCGGAATGTGACCCATCAACAGCTTCTCCTTCACTTTCTCCTGCAACTGGGGCTGCGAGGAAAAGGATAAGATTTCCTAGCCCACCCACTGGCGGTGATGCAGGGCAGTCAGGAACGAGTGCTGACATCTGTTCCGGACTGAAGGACCTGCCAATGATTACTGACATGTCTACTGTCACTGTATATGATTCAGTCACCATTGAAAGAATTGTGGAGGATTATGAGTGACAGCATCCAAGTAGGCATGTCAGACAGTCCGTACATATACTGGCAGGAAAAAGAGGCAAGTTGGATGCCCTTGCACAAACTGGCTTTATTTTACCTAAGTTGCCCCCCCTCCAGTGTGTACTCCGAAAGAGTGTTTAGTGCAGCCCGTAACCTTGTCAGAGATCGACGTAGGAGGTTACTTCCAGAAAATGTGGAGAAGATGATGTTCATCAAAATGAATTATAAATTCCTCCGGGAAGACGTTTACCAGCAATTGCCTCCACTTCCAGTGGGGACAAATTAATACTCTGTGAATAGGAGGATGTACACAGTGAAAGGTGTGAGGAATATGAGGATGAGGTCAACATCTTGCCTCTGTAGAGCCAGTTTGTGTAAGGAGAGATTGATTGCTTCTTTTTTGGTGGAGGCCCAAACAAACCAGTCATTTCAGCACAGTCGTGTGGCAGACCCTGTCGCTGAAATGACTGGTTTATTAAAGTGTGCATGTCCTGTTTATACAACATAAGGGTGGATGGGAGGGCCCAAGGACAATTCCATCTTGCACCTCTTTTTCTTCTTTGCATCATGTGCTGTTTGGGGCTTAGTTTTTTGAAGTGCCATCCTGTCTGCCACTGCAGTGCCACTCCTAGATGGGCCAGGTGTTTGTGCCACACACGTGTGTCGCTTAGCTTAGTCATACAGCTACCTCATTGCACCTCTTTTACTTCTTTGCATGATGTGCTGTTTGGGCCTAGTTTTTTTAAGTGCCATCCTGTCTGCCACTGCAGTGCCACTCCTAGATGGGCCAGGTGTTTGTGCCACACATGTGTGTCGCTTAGCTTAGTCATACAGCTACCTCATTGCACCTCTTTTACTTCTTTGCATGATGTGCTGTTTGGGGCCTAGTTTTTTTAAGTGCCATCCTGTCTGCAACTGCAGTGCCAAACCTAGATGGGCCAGGTGTTTGTGCCACACACTTGTGTCGCTTAGCTTAGTCATACAGCCACCTCGGTGCAACCTTTTGGCCTAAAAACAATATTGTGAGGTGTGAGGTGTTCAGAATAGACTGGAAATGAGTGGAAATGAGTGTTATTGAGGTTAATAATACCGTAGGAGCAAAATTAGCCCCACATTCTGTGATTTTAGCTGTTTTTTTTTTTTTTTTTAAATCATCAAGATTCAAAACCAAAACACGAAAGGGTGGTTTTGGCAAAACCAATCCAAAACCAAAACATGAGCGGGGAATTAGAACCAAAACCAAAACATAAAACACGAAAAAGTGCCCGCCTCACATCTCTAATATATATATATATATATATACATACAGTAGATACACACACACTCACACACCATATTTGTTTTTCCTTTTTTTTAAGGGGAGCGGGAACCAAACTCTGTATTGCCTCTGGGCAACTGGGATGAACTTACACCCCTGCTGTTACTTAGACGAGGTGGGTGAACCTGAAGTGGCCAGCAGCCATCATTAACATCAGCTCGCAACTTGCTCCGGGAGTTGAGTATCCACAAGCCTCCCCCCTCCAAAGTTATGTAGCAGTGAATGAGGTAGAAGAATCATTTCAAATTGCACGTATTTATCATGGTTATTTCAAAACAATGAAGACAACTGAAAAAAGAATCCATATAACAAAGCAGACATCACTAGATAACACATGTCAGAATAAATCAACGGAAAATAACACACTCTGAAGGTCGACTTTCTGGAGATCTTCCAGCGGAAGAGCATGCGGAGGGCTTTCTGGGCTGTCTCAGTTGGTTTAACCTTCCAGCTTCATCAGATGGCCCAGCATGAACAGATGATACCAGCAGCTGCACCCTACCAATTAAGTATCAGCGGCATACTGTATGCATAATGTGATAACAGCCCACAAGGGGGCGCTGTAACTGAAATAAAACATAATTTCTTAAAGCATGATTGGCGGACTTCAGAGATGCTTATTACAGCTGTTTGTAATGCTGTCACAAGTTAGTATAGTGTCTGATGGCCCACACATCTCTTGTTTACTTGCATTATCTAAACACTGCTGAAGGAGATTAGACATCCCACTTTGAGACATAACATTGTGCGTGTTCACAAAAATAAGCAATTATAAGCATGAATATAAAGTGTTTTTTTATTTTTATATACTTCTTAAGTTGTGTAATTGAAATTAAATGTGAAAATACTGTCTGCTCTGTTACTGGATAAAGGCACGTCTGTATGAGAACAGTGGGTGCACACATGTACACATGTGCAGTTGTGTGTGATTCTAGCACTCACACCTGCATATGCCTGTTAGGGGTGTCTAATATTTGTGGGCTACATGCAAAAGCAGCCAGTATTTACCCTGCACAGAGAAAATATAACTGTATTTGCTCTCCTTGCATGGCAACATGGGTTTTCCCAGACACAGGGTCTAATTCACTATAGATCGCTATTGAGGTTGAAATATAGATTTTCCCAAAACTGCTACTGCTGAAAATCTCATGTGAAGAGGCGCCCAGAAATGGTAAAAGATGCCCACTGCGGTGAACACAAATCTGCATATGCATTACAGCGGCAAAAGCAGGATTTCTAGAGGGGTTTTCCAAATGCCAGTCCACAATCTCCCACTCTGCGGAACATTGGAACAAGTGTGGGAGTCAGGAAAAGGTTAAACATACCATACCAAATAAATACCCAAACATAATAGAACCAGTACTGCACTTTCTAAGCACACATTCTCCCACCTCATGGTAAGGCTCCCGTCTCTTCTTTCTGGTACTTACTCTCTGTTTCCAGTCCACTGATTGAGGGCTCAGATCCACACACACTGCAAACTTGGTAGAAGAAGCTGCTACCACTGGGCATGTTCAGCAGCTCTGCTCTGTCCCTTACCCTGCATGATGTAGTGACAGCTTTAGTCGGAACCGGAACCCCCCCCCCCCACACTGCATTTGCAGAATCACAATACATATGCAAAAACGAGCACAAACGACAGTTGCGGTTGACCCATGCCTACTCAAAATAAGGAGAATACATTCGCATGGGGCGCCATGTTTTTCATAAACCCCCTGAAACAGCCATGACACGTCTATGTTTTCCCAACCACTCCCCACAAACGCCATGTTACCACCCACGAATGGCCACTTACTGTCAATTAATTTGCGATCACTTTACACTTAAGGGCCCCATACACTAGTACCATAATGCCTGATTTCATCTGATTCCGACGTTTCGGGACGATAAATCAGATGAAAACGGGCAAATCGCATGTGCTTTGCTTCCGTTCCAATGCGCGGTCCCGTGAGCATTGGATGAGAGCCCATAGATCGGAAGTGCTGCACTAAAGATATCTCGGATCCCACAGGCATGGCTGGAATCGCATACAATGTATGGTATGCAATCCTGCCACCCGGGAAGCTGCCGGGAGGTTCAAGAGAAATCTTATGTGAGTTGACGGTCTGACATGTCGCTGTATGGGGCCTTTACAGTGATAGCATTTTGGCCTTTGCTCACACGCAATGTTTTCACAGTGCATGCGCAGATTGACGATAATCGCTCAGTGCGTGCGTTCTCACATTTGCAAATGATAGTGAATCAGGCCCACAGTTACTTGCTGTTTTTGCTTTACTTATAAGCATGAATCAGGCCCATTGGGTGTGTTCATGATACTGAGAACACATGCAGACTGGGAAATAGGGGTCTATTTACTAAGCATTGGATGGAGATAAAGTGGACGGAGATAAAGTACCAGCCAATCAGCTCATAACTGTCATTTTTCAAACCCAGCCTGTGACATGGTAGCTAGGAGCTGATTGGCTGGTACTTTATCTCCATCCATGGCTTAGTAAATAGATCTCATAGATACATATATGACTCAGAAAGCTGTAATGATGATGATCGCTAGCACTAGTGAACCACTTGCAATTGGCTCTATTGCAAATTCCCCGTTGACACTGATTGGTGTTTACATTGCTCAGCCATACCAAGGTGGTCATTCCGAGTTGATCGCTCGCTAGCAGATTTTAGCAGCCGTGCAAACGCTATGCCACCTCCCACTGGGAGTGTATTTTAGCTTAGCAGAAGTGCGAACGAAAGGCTCGCAGAGCGGCTACAAAATTATTTTGTGCAGTTTTAGAGTAGCTCAATACCTACTCCTAGCTTGCGATCACTTCAGACTGTACAGTTCCTGTTTTGACATCACGAACACACCCTGCGTTCGTCCAGCCACGCCTGCGTTTTTCCTGGCACGCCTGCGTTTTTTCGAACACGTCCTGAAAACGATCAGTTGACACCCAGAAACGCCCACTTCATGTCAATCACTCTGCGGCCAGCACTGCGACTGAAAAGCGTCGCTAGACCTTGTGTGAAACTACATCTTTCTTTGTACTTATAAGTCGCATGTGCGCATTGTGCCGCATACGCATGCGCAGAATTGCAATTTTTTCGCCTCATCGCTGTACAGCGAACGAATGCAGCTAGCGAACAACTCAGAATGACCACCCATATCTTATGCTTCATGTGCATGTATATTTTTTTTGCAGGAAAAGACTTCTGCTGTATTAGTAAAGTATTACAAATTATATTGAGAGCTAATAGCAGTTACATAATTTGCAAACAAAACAACCATGGGAGTAATTGTATGTCACATATGTGTGAGGGGGCACTACTGTGGGCATTTTGTATAAGGGGTATTAATGTGGGCATTGTGTATGAGAGGCACTACTGTGTGGCGTAATGTGTATGAATGGTACAACTGTGTGACGTAACATGAATAAGGGTCACTACTATGTGGTGTAATATGAATCAGGGGCACTACTATGTGGTGTAATATGAATCAGGGGCACTACATGTGGTGTAATGTGAATAAGATTGTGCTACTGTGTGTCGTAATTTGAATTGGGGGTGCTATTGTATGGCCACACTCCTTCCTTGTGAGACCACACACCTTTTGTGTGGTGAAGTTTTGTGTGGTGCTGTCTCTTTATAAAGTATGAGAAGAGCACCAAAATCTATATTCGCTTACCAAAAATAATGAAGCTTGGGCCGGCCCTGCTAACCCTCTCTTCTGCTACCAGTTCTTCTTGCTTCTTCCTCCTGCCATTCAGATTGATGGCTGCTAGGAGAATAAGCCGGGTCTTACCATCATTAGTAAACGTGTGTGTTAAAATAATTGGGTGTACTACATTATACACCCAGCGTCAGCATACTGGCGCCAGGATCCAACTGCCGGAATGCTGGCAGCGTGGCGAGTGCAAAAAAACCCATTGCAGGTATGGTGGCGCGCTATGCACACCACGCTATTTATTCTCCCTCCATGGGTATCGTGGACACCCCAAAAGGGAGAATAGTTGTTGGTATCCCGGCGCCGGTATGCAGAGCGCCGGGATCCCAACAGCCGGGATACCGAGTGCCTCCCAAAATAATAATATCACATCAATTTTATAAGTCATTTGTTTTCATTATTTCTCTTACGTTCTAGAGGATGCTGGGGTCCACATTAGTACCATGGGATATAGATGGGTCCACCAGGAGCCATTGGCACTTTAAGAGTTTGAGAGTATGGGCTGGCTCCTCCCTCTATGCCCCTGCTACCAGACTCAGTTTAGAAAATGTGTTTGGAGGAGCCGGTCACAGCTAAGGGAGCTCTCCTGAGTTTTTCTGGTAAAGTTTTATTTTAGAGTCTATTTTTTTACAGGAGGCTGTTGGCAACAGCCTGCCTGAAGCGAGGGACTAAGCGGGGGAGCAGTGTCCGCCCTGCGGGGTCTGAGCCACTGACGCCGCTGACTGGATACTGAGCCCCAGAGGGGTCTGATCGGTCTCCGCCACAGGGGAACTGCTTGCCCCAGCAACATGCCGCCGACCCTTTACAGAGTTGAAGAGAGTGGTGAGTTAGTCACGACCCCCCTAACAAGCAGGGGCCGGTGTGAAGATGGCGGCAATGGGGAGGGAGCGCGGTTAATACCGAGCTCCGGGATGGTACCAGAGGCATATAGTGCGGCACTGTGAGGGGCGCCCTGGGCCATCGCGTACCCCCCACACTGGTCAGCAAGCCTGTCGGGGTCCAGGGATCTCAGCCAGCAACTTTCCTCAGGCCAGTATAATCACCTGAAGAGCGGGAAGACAGCACCATTAAGGGGGCGGAGCTTCTCCTCAGAGCGGACCCAGCAGCGTTCCAGCAGCTTTTTCCTGCCTGCAAGCGCTGAGAGGAAGATTCAGGTCCCTCCACAGCAACTCCAGCTTACTGTACACGGTACCAGGGGGTTGTAGAAGGGAGGGGAGGCTGTAATTAGACTGTGTATCCTATTAAGGAGCACAGTCAGCGCTGACAAGGGGTTTCTCCTTGCTAAAAAGCTCTGTGTGTGGGTTGGCTCCAATCTCTGTATCTCTCTTGCCATTCTTGGGGGGGAAACTCTGTCTACCCCCACGTGTTGTGTGTGTGTGTGTGTGTGTGTGTGTGTGTGTGTGTGTGTGTGTGTGTGTGTGTGTGTGTGGAGTGTTTGGTGGTCACTTTTAGCTATGTCCAGGCACACTTTAATTTGCTGCAGAGGATTTATCCTCCCAGGATGATCCCATTCCATGTAATCAGGTTAGCACTGGTTTAGCACAGAAACCAGCAAGGGAACCAGAGTGGTTTTCCTCTATCAAAACTTGGATTTCTCAGATTTCTGACTGGGTTGCTAGTAATGAATCTGCAACCCAGGTATTACAGTGCTCTATGGCAGTATGGCCTGTGTCTGGTACCTCAGGACACCCCGCTATATAACCCCACAAACGTGTGCTTGTGCATGTCACACAAGACGACACGGATACCGATTCTGACACTACAGATGGGGATGGGGATGTGTTGCGGGGGTCCGCATCTCTTGCAAGGGGGGTGCAATTGTTGATAGAGGCTATCAGGGATGTGTTAAATGTTAATGATTCCACACTTGAGCAGGTTGAGGAGGCTTTTTTCACTGAAAATAAGAAAGCCTTGCTAACCTTCCCTGCGTCAAAAGAGCTGAATGCTATATTTGAAAAAGCATGGGTAAACCCTGAAAAGAAGTTTCAGATCCCTAAGAGGATTCTGGTGGCTTTTCCTTTCCCTGAGGAGGATAGGAAAAGGTGGGAAAACCCGCCGATTGTTGATGCATCTGTATCCAGACTCTCAAAAAAGGTGGTTTTACCTGTACCGGAATCTACCGCCTTAAAAGAGCCGGCAGATAGGAAAATTGATAATACACGTAAATCAATGTACACTGCTTCGGGGGCCATATTACGTCACACTATTGCTAGTGCATGAATTGCAAAGCCAATAGTGAAGTGGTCGGCTACCTTAATTGAGGATTGGGATACAATGGATAGAGATGACGGTGCATTGTATTTACGCAACATTCATGATTCTGCAGGTTTTATGGTAGAATCCATGAAAGACCTGGGTTCCATGGTCGCGGGAATTTCTTCTATGTCTGTTTCAGCTCGTCGCGGACTGTGGCTCTGCCAGTGGTCGGCCGACGCGGAATCCAAAAGAAGTGTGGAGTCGCTACCCTATACAGGCCAGGCCCTTTTTTGGGTAGCTCTAGACGTGTTGATATCCACCACTACAGCGGGTAAGTCTCTGTTTCTTCCCTCAGCAGCACCTGCTTGGAAGAAATCCTTCTCATCAGCTGCGCAGCAGTCCTTTCGGTCTAACAAGTCCAGAAAGGCCAGATCATCCAATACCATCTTTAGGGGAGGTAAGGTTAAGTCCAATAATCCTGCCGCTGCAGGTTCCCAGGAACAAAAGCCTGCTTCAGGTACCCCAAAGTCCTCCGGCACGGCCCGGAGGTGGGGCCTGTGGGAGCGAGACTCAGACAGTTCTGTCATGTCTGGGTATCGTCCGGCCTGGATCCCTGGGTAGTAGATATTGTGTCTCAGGGATACAGGCTGGAATTTCAAAGTCTCCCTCCTCAGTATTTTTTCAAATCAGGCTTACCAACTCTGTTGGAGGACAGCACAGTGCTTCAAGACGCTGTCCAAAAGCTGGTGGAGGCACAGGTCTTTGTGCCGGTACCACCTCACATGCTGGCAAAGGGTTACTATTCTAACCTTTTCGTGGTACCGAAACCGGATGGTTTGGTCAGGCCCATTCTGAACTTAAAATCATTGAACCCCTTTCTAAAGGAGTTCAAGTTCAAGATGGAGTCTCTCAGGGTCTTGATATCAGGTCTGGAAGAGGGGGAATTCCTGGTATCACTGGATATCAATGATGCTTACCTTCACATTCTGATCTGGCTGCCGCATCAGGCTTATCTCCGCTTCACATTGCTGGACTGTCTCCGCTTCACATTGCTGGACTGTCATTTTCAGTTTCAGGCCCTTCCATTCTGCCTCTCCACAGGACCAAGGTTGTTTACCAAGGTGATGGCGGAAATGATGATGCTACTCTAAAGCAGGGTGTGAACATCATTCCTTATCTGGACGATCTCCTGATAAAGGCATCGTCCAAGGAGAAGCTGCTGCAGTCCATTGTTCTCACAACGTGACTGCTCCAGAGTCACGGGTGGATTCTGAATTTTCCAAACTCACATTTGGTACCAATCCAGAGATTGTCATTTCTGGGAACGATCCTTGATACGGAAGTGCGGCGGGTGTTTCTTCCGCGGGACAATGCGTTGGTGATCCAATCCATGGTCCGGGATGTCTTGAAGCCACCCCCGGTGTCGGTTCATCAATGCATTCACCTATTGGGAAAGATGGTGGCCTCCTACGAGGCTCTCCAGTACGGGAGGTTCCATGCTCGGCCCTTCCAACTGGATCTCCTGTACAAGTGGTCAAGATCTCACCTCCACATGCATCAGAGAACTCGTCTGTTGCCAAGGGCAAGGATTTCTCTCCTCTGGTGGCTCCAATTGCCTCACCTCCTAGAAGGCCGCAGGTTCGGGATTCAGGACTGGGTCCTGCTAACAACGGATGCGAGCCTCCGGGGCTGGGGAGCAGTCACTCAAGGAGTAACCTTCTAAGGACAGTGGTCAAGCCTGGAAGCCGGCCTGCCCATCAACATGCTGGAACTAATAGCCATCTGCAACGGTCTTCTTCAGATGGCCCCTCTTCTGAGAAATCGGGCCATCCAAGTGCAGTCGGACAGTGTAACAACAGTGGCCTACATAAACCGACAGGGTGGAACGAAGAGCAGAGCGGCAATGTCAGAGGTGACAAGAATACTCCTCTGCACAGAAAAACACGCATTAGTGCTGTCAGCCATCTTCATTCCGGGATTAGACAACTGGGAAGCAGACTTCCTCAGCAGACACGATCTCAATCCAGGAGAGTGGGGACTCCATCCGGAGGTTTTCAAGGAAATAACAGATCTTTGGGGTTTTCCCCAAACAGACATGATGGCCTCTCATCTCAACAAGAAGCTTCGGCGTTATTGTTCCAGGTCGAGGGACCAACAGGCAGTGGCAGTGGACGCCATGGTGTCTCCGTGGGTGTTCCAGTCAGTGTACGTATTTCCACCACTCCCACTCATCCCAAGAATCGTAAAGCTCATCAGGAGAACAAGGGTTCAAGCGATCCTCATTGCCCCAGATTGGCCAAGAAGGGCTTGGTACGCAGACCTTCTGAATCTACTGCAAGAAGAGCCGAGGCCTCTTCCTCTTCGGGAGGACCTGCTGCAGCAGGGGCCGTTCGCCTGTCAAGACTTACCGCGGCTACATTTGACGGCATGGAAGTTGAGCACCTGATTCTTACTCAGAAAGGTATTCCGAAGAAAGTTATTCCTACCCTCATACAGGCTAGGAAAGGGGTAACGTCAAACCATTACCATCGTATTTGGAAGAATATGTTTCTTGGTGTGAGTCCAAGAAGTTTCCTGCGGTGGCATTTCAACTGGGATGTTTCCTCCTCTTCCTACAAGGAGTGGATATGGGTCTGAGGTTGGGATCTGTGAAGGTCCAGATTTCAGCCCTTTCCATTTTTTTTCAGAAGCAGTTGGCTGCCCTCCCTGAGGTTCAGACCTTTTTGAAGGGAGTTCTGCATATCCAACCTCCCTTTGTTCCACCTACGGTGCCATGGGACCTTAACGTGGTGTTGCAGTTCCTCCAGTCGGATTGGTTTGAGCCTCTACAGGAGGTGGAGCTCAAATTTCCTACATGGAAGGCGGTCACTTTGTTGGCCTTAGCTTCTGCTAGACGTGTCTCCGAGCTGGGGGCTTTATCCTGTAAAAGCCCTTACTTGATCTTCCATGAAGACAGAGCTGAGCTCCGGACTCGTCAGCAGTTTCTTCCAAAGGTTGTGTTGGCATTTCATATCAACCAACCTATTGTGGTGCCAGTGGCTACTGACTCCTCAATTACTTCAAAGTCCTTGGATGTTGTGAGGGCTCTGGAGATATATGTGAAGAGAACTTCTCATCACAGGAAGTCGAACTCTCTGTTTGTCCTATATGATCCCAAGAAAATTGGGTGTCCTGCCTCTAAGCAGACTATTTCTCGCTGAATTAGGTTCACTATCCAGCACGCTAATTCTACGGCAGGACTGCCATGTCCAAAATCTGTTAAGGCCCACTCTATTCGTAAGGTGGGGTCTTCCTGGGCGGCTGCTTGGGGTGTCTTGGCAGTGCAACTTTGCCGAGCTGCAACTTGGTCTGGGTCGAACACGTTTGCAAAGTTTTACAAGTTCGAGTCAGTCAGTTCTGCAGGAGCTTTTGCGCTCTCCCTCTTGTTCTGGGAGCTTTGGTACATCCCCATGGTACTAATGTGGACCGCAGCATCCTCTAGGACATAAGAAAAAATAGGATTTTGGTACCTACCGGTAAATCCTTTTCTCGTAGTCCTGCAATTGTTATATGGTTCAGTTCGACTTCGTTTTAGTTGAGTACTGCATTGTTACTTGGTAAGTAATGTTTCAGCAGTTGATGAGTAGTTCAAGCTAGTTGTCTTGACGTGCCTTGTATGTGTAAGCTGGTATGAATCTCACCACTATCTGTGTATAATCCTCTCGAAGTATGTTGTCTCCTCGGGCACAGTTTCTAGACTGAGTCTGGTAGGAGGGGCATAGAGGGAGGAGGCAGCTCACACTCTCAAACTCTTAAAGTGCCAATGGCTCCTGGTGGACCCGTCTATACCCCATGGTATTAATGTGGACCCCAGCATCCTCTACAGACTACGAGAAAAGGATTTACCAGTAGGTACCAAAATCCTATTTTTAACTGCATACTTTTCATTGTGTGCTATTAGTTGTCACTCCAATAATTAGTTATTATTAGAGATGAGCGGGTTCGGTTCGTCGAGATCCGAAACCCCCGAACTTCACGTGGTTTATATGGGTCCGAGGCAGCCTCGGTTCTTCCCACCCAAGACGCAAAAAGCGAAAGGGGAAAAAAGTCATCATCCAGCTATCGGATTTTCGCGAGATTCGGATTCCATATAAAGAGCCACGTGTCACCGCCATTTTTACTCATGCATTGTAGATTGAGCGGAGAGGACATGGCTACGTCCTCTGCCTGAAAAGCTCAATATCTGTGCTCAGTGTGCTGCATTGTGGGGACCAGTATATAGTAGTACCGTGCGGCATTGTGGTGACCACCAGTATATAGTAGTACAGTACAGTAGGCCATAGCATTATCTTGCAGCTCCGTGTCAGACTCAGTTCTATTCTCCGGATCAGTGCTCAATATCTGTGCTGCATTGTGGGGACCAGTATATAGTAGTACAGTGCTGCATTGTGACCACCAGTATATAGTAGTACAGTACAGTTGTCCATTGCTGTATCTTGCAGCTCCATGTCAGACTCAGTTCTATTCTCTGGATCAGTGCTCAATATCTGTGCTGCATTGTGGGGACCAGTATATAGTGCCCAGAGGAATGTGGTGTTGGTGGTGGTGATGGTGATGGAGGTGGTGGGGAGAAGTAAATAAGGAAAATGGGTAGTGAAACTCAATCACCAAAGAAACATGGATCTCCACCCTATACGATGTGCCACGATTAATGTGGCTTCCGTTCTTTCCGATAAGGCTCGGTTTATGGCTTTTGAATTTTTTAACAACCAGGATTTTGATATTTTGTTTTTGCAGGAGACCTGGGTTAGCAGGTTGGCAGCTCTTCACAAAGCCAAAAGCGAGTGGAGAGGTGGGCCCTCCTATTGGTCTCTTGCAGCTGAGCCTTATGGTGGGGTGGCGGTACTTTTTGCCGGCATAGTAACTGTGCACAAGGTTATTGAGCTACAAATTGGAAGGTGTATGATCTTAGATGTCACCTTGAGAGGGCATGACC
Organism: Pseudophryne corroboree; assembly: GCF_028390025.1. Classification (NCBI taxonomy): domain Eukaryota; kingdom Metazoa; phylum Chordata; class Amphibia; order Anura; family Myobatrachidae; genus Pseudophryne; species Pseudophryne corroboree. The sequence continues at coordinate 1,141,830,467 of NC_086444.1, forward strand.
TAAGGCTGATCAATATCTATTGGCCCCAGACAGCCTGGGATAGGAAATGCCTTTTCAAGAGGATCAAGCCATTTCTTTTTACTGCCCAGCAGGTTGTTTTTGGTGGCGATTTCAACGCTGTAGTTAGGCCAAAAGACAGGGGAGGTGCCAAAAAAAACATGGGCTATGATTCAAATTATTTAGTGTCAATGGTTAGGTAGGCTGGGTTGGTTGATGTCCATATTCGGCATCATCCAGACCTCACGGGGTACACTTACTTTAGTGGTCAGAGTAGGACTAGAATAGATAGGTTTTTCGTTAAAGAAACTTCCAAGACTTTGCCTTCACAGGTAAGGTTGGTGGAATTTTCGGATCACGGGTTCTTGACTTTTTCTTTGAATGCCTCACAGTCCATTTTGAAAGGAAGGGGCCTATGTAGGCTGAACTCAGAGCTCCTAAAGGAAGAGAAGGTAAGACAATCCTTTAGGGAATTCTTCCAAGCACAGGAAACACTGTTGGAGGCAGGATGGAGTAGATCGGAGTGGTGGGAGGAGGTCAAAGAGAGGACCCGAGGGTTTTTCAAGTGGCTGGTAGCAAAGAAAACCTTGGTAAAGAAAAGTGCCTACTATGCTCTGAGGAGGAAATTAGACTTCCTGATCTCTGAAAGAGGAGATGATGGGGAAATCTCCCGGGTGAAATCTCGGATGCAGCAGTTGCAGTATATTCGGGAGAGGGATTATGGCAAGTACCACTCCCCGGATCCCTACCAGAATTGTAGGCGAAAGATCGAGTTAAAGGAAATCAGAGGTCTGATTGATGAAAAGGGTGTCGTGCAGGAGGGGAGAGAGGACATCCTGGAAGTCATTAGAACCTATTACACTGATCTGCTGTCCGAGAAGGCACTTAGCAGAGAAAAGATGGAGGAATTTCTGGGGAGGATAGCAGGGCTTGTGGAACCGGATGCATCAATTGATTGCTTAGAGAGTGAGATATCTGTGGAGGAGGTCAGAGAAGCGATTGGCGGTTTAACATCAAAAAAGACACCTGGGCCAGATGGTTTGACAGGTGAATTCTATAAAGAATTCTCAGACATCCTGGCACCTCGTCTCGTGGAGGCTTTTAACAGTGGCCTGGCAGAGGGTGAACTCCCTCCCTCCATGAGGCTTTCTGCACTTATCTTACTCTCTTAAGGAAAGGACCCGGTCCGTGTTGAGAACTGGCACCCCATAGCACTCCTCAATACGGATAGGAAGGTGTTGGCAAAAATCATATTTAATAGGCTGATGGAATTTTCTGGGCAGTTGCTCTCTACTTCTCAGCATTGTACTGTGAAAGGTCGAAGCACATTTAGTGCTGTTATTGGTGTCCGGGAGGCCATAGAGCGATGCAGGGTTGAGAAGTGGGGGAAGTACTTACTGGCATTGGATCAGTCCAAAGTTTTTGACCGAGTCAACCATGAGTACCTCTGGACTTTGCTGGAAAGGTATGGCATTCCAGTTAAATTAGTCAATTGGCTACGCATATTGTACCACAAGGCCGAGAGCTTCCTGCTTGTTAATGGTTGGGTAGGGCCTGCCTTTGTGGTGAATTCTGGGGTCCGTCAGGGTTGCCCCCTGAGCTCTCTCCTTTAAGTGTTTGCGATCGATCCTTTTATTTGGAGGATTGAGGACAGCATGGTGGGAGGGGTGCAGCTGGGCTGGGATGAACCACTAAAGTTAACTGCCTATGCTGATGATGTCACAGTGGTTCTGTCGTCAAAGACAGAGGCCTGTGATGTGGACCAACTGATAGGCGAATACTCTGGAGCCTCGGGCTCCATGATAAATCATGACAAGTGTGAAGTTTTCTGGATGGCGGAGGAAGGTAGAGAATTCGACCTTCCGGACAGCCTCCCTGTGGCCAGCCACCAAATTAAGATTCTAGGAATAAGATTCGACCAGGGCGATTATGCCACAGCAAATTGGGAAAGGATACTGGAAGAGGCGACCCGGAAAGTAAGAAGTTGGAGAGGATGGAAATTCTTCCTGAGGGAAAGGGTTGACTTGTGTAAAACCTATCTGATTCTATTGTTTTTATATGTCAGTTATGTATGTTTTTTGCCACAACCACTGTGGTCTAAAATTGGCTCTTTGTTTTTCCTGCTGTTGTGGGGAAACAAAATGAATATAGTCAAGAGAGGCATTGCGTGCAAACCGAGGACCAAGGGGGGGCTGGATATGGTCAACCCGGTGGTGCTTTTTATAACAGCTTTTTTTTTAATTATTTTCGGGGGTCTATTTTCAGAGACCCCCCTCGGTGGGCAGACGGTTTTAGAGAATGGATATCCCCCTTCCTCACAGTGTGGATAGAAGGAGGTCACTTGAGAAACTCTCGGCCTAGAAGAGGCCACCTCCCGATCTACGTGATCCAGTGGTTGAGAGTGATTGGGCGATGGGGCTTGGGAGTGGGGGAGTTAAGAGATCTCAGTAGGAAGGAGTTGGGGAAGAGGGTCTTGCAAACTCACTTCCATGTCCCATTGGCCCTGAAGGATTGCCCAGGAACTGTATGTACGGAAGGGATTTCTCTGATAAATTCTCAGAGGATCCTATTGAAATTTAGGGACATCGCCTGGCTCTCATTCCAAGGGAAGCTCTATGTTAGGGGGAACCTGAAGTTTAGAAGATCCGATGTCAAGGTCAGGAGTAGAGTATGGACCATTTCTTGCTTCAGTGTCCTTTTAATATAAACATTTACAAAAGAGTGTCAAGCGCTCTAGGAATACCTTGTCTTTCTGGTCTGGATTACCAGGGATGGGCATATGGGGCACTCAAAGGGTATGAGGAATTTGATTTATGCACAATTTTTATGATAAGTTTAGCTGTCAGGTATCACTTATGGAATGCACGGTGTCAGGTTTCATTGAGAAATAAAATCCTTCCCTGCGAAGTGGTGGAGGGCTTAATACTACACGAGGTGAAGCGGATGATGGAAATGGAGGAGGAGAGATTGGACGTCACCAGTTGGTCCCACTTGTGGCGCCGGCTGAAGCCCCCTTAGTGGGTGATGGAAAATTTTCAGCCTCCAGGTATTCGTAGAAACTTTTCTATAACTATCTCACTTTTTAGTTGAAATAGAATTTTGAGATTTGGTTTGGTTTTAAATGGCTGCGTACACTGGAAGAGCTACCAAGATTTGTTATTGACTCATTAAATTTAGTGCTGTTATTGGTGTCCGGGAGGCCATAGAGCGATGCAGGGTTGAGAAGTGGGAGAAGTACTTACTGGCATTGGATCAGTCCAAAGTTTTTGACCGAGTCAACCATGAGTACCTCTGGACTTTGCTGGAAAGGTATGGCATTCCAGTTAAATTAGTCAATTGGCTACGCATATTGTACAGCAAGGCCGAGAGCTTCCCGCTTGTTAATGGTTGGGTAGGGCCTGCCTTTGTGGTGAATTCTAGGGTCCGTCAGGGTTGCCCCCTGAGCTCTCTCCTTTAAGTGTTTGCGATCGATCCTTTTATTCGGAGGATTGAGGACAGCATGGTGGGAGGGGTGCAGCTGGGCTGGGATGAACCACTAAAGTTAACTGCCTATGCTGATGATGTCACAGTGGTTCTGTCGTCAAAGACAGAGGCCTGTGATGTGGACCAACTGATAGGCGAATACTCTGGAGCCTCGGGCTCCATGATAAATCATGACAAGTGTGAAGTTTTCTGGATGGGGGAGGAAGGTAGAGAATTCAACCTTCCGGACAGCCTCCCTGTGGCCAGCCACCAAATTAAGATTCTAGGAATAAGATTCAACCAGGGCAATTATGCCACAGCAAATTGGGAAAGGATACTGGAAGAGGCGACCCGGAAAGTAAGAAGTTGGAGAGGATGGAAATTCTTCCTGAGGGAAATGGTTGACTTGTGTAAAACCTATCTGATTCCATTGTTTTTATATGTCAGTTATGTATGTTTTTTGCCACAACCACTGTGGTCTAAAATTGGCTCTTTGTTTTTCCTGCTGTTGTGGGGAAACAAAATGAATATAGTCAAGAGAGGCATTGCGTGCAAACCGAGGACCTGGATATGGACAACCCGGTGGTGTTTTTTATAACAGTTTTTTTTTAAATTAATTTCGGGGGTCTATTTTCAGAGACCCCCCCGGTGGGCAGACGGTTTTAGGGAATGGATATCCCTCTTCCTCACAGTGTGGATAGAAGGAGGTCACTTGAGAAACTCTCGGCCTAGAAGAGGCCACCTCCCGATCTACATGATCCAGTGGTTGAGAGTGATTGGGCGATGGGGCTTGGGAGTGGGGGAGTTAAGAGATCTCAGTAGGAAGGAGTTGGGGAAGAGGGTCTTGCAAACTCACTTCCATGTCCCATTGGCCCTGAAGGATTACCCAGGAACTGTATGTTCGGAAGGGATTTCTCTGATAAATTCTCAGAGGATCCCATTGAAATTTAGGGACGTCGCCTGGCTCTCATTCCAAGGGAAGCTCTATGTTAGGGGGAACCTGAAGTTTAGAAGATCCGATGTCAAGGTCAGGAGTAGAGTATGGACCATTTCTTGCTTCAGTGTCCTTTTAATATAAACATTTACAAAAGAGTGTCAAGCGCTCTAGGAATACCTTGTCTTTCTGGTCTGGATTACCAGGGATGGGCATATGGGGCACTCAAAGGGTATGAGGAATTTGATTTATGCACAATTTTTATGATAAGTTTAGCTGTCAGGTATCACTTATGGAATGCACGGTGTCAGGTTTCATTGAGAAATAAAATCCTTCCCTACGAAGTGGTGGAGGGCTTAATACTACACGAGGTGAAGCGGATGATGGAAATAAAGGAGGAGAGATTGGACGTGACCAGTTGGTCCCACTTGTGGCGCCGGCTGAAGCCCCCTTAGTGGTTGATGGAAAATTTTCAGCCTCCAGGTATTGGTAGAAACTTTTCTATAACTATCTCACTTTTTAGTTGAAATAGAATTTTGAGATTTGGTTTGGTTTTAATTGGCTGCGTACACTGGAAGAGCTACCTAGATTTGTTATTGACTCATTAAATGTTGGATTGTCCTGGGAGAAAGTAAAGTGTATGGTGGGGAAGGTGAGAGGGTGAGTGGGTTGAGAGTGGAGTGAAAGGTGGTGGTGGGGAATAAAAGGAAGTGTGAGAGTGGTATGCATGGGCTCAAGAACAGGTGAAGGGGGAGTAAGGAGGAGGAGGAGGCTAGTCTAAGGACAACAAGGTTCTTAAGGAAGTTGTTAGACTTAAGGGGAAAATTGAAGGGAAAGATGGAACTTGGAAATATGTCAAACAGGGGAGAAGTGGTAGGAACAAATGGGAAAATTTGTTTGAGATTGTTTTTATTTTTTTTACTTTATTTATTGTAAATTTGTAAATGTGTAAATAAAATGTAGGAAGGTTGCAATATTTCAAATAAAAACATTACCAGTATATAGTAGTACAGTGCTGCATTGTGGTGACCACCAGTATATAGTAATACAGTACAGTAGGCCATAGCATTATCTTGCAACTCCGTGTCAGACTCAGTTCTATTCTCCGGATCAGTGCTCAATATCTTTGCTGCATTGTGGGGACCAGTATACTACAGTACAATAGTCCAGTGCTGTTCTCGCTGCTCAGTGTCAGTTCTCCGTAGTATCATCAGTGATCAGTATAATCAGTTCTCAGTATGATTAGTGCGCTGTTAGACGTGCGCCCATTTTCCGCCATTAGTGCATTGGGATTTAGACAATTGATGAAGTTATTGTGTCCCCGGTACAAAATCCCATCTAGATTCCACTTCACTAGGCAGGCGATAGCGAGATTTTACCAATTAATATCAGGGATTTATAATTATTAATTACCATGATCTTGCCAAATAATTCCAGTGATTTTGTCATTTTCTTCCAGTGATTTGGACTAATAATACCATTGATTAGAACAAATAATTCCTGTAATTTTGTCATTTTCTTCCAGTGATTTGGACCAATAATACCATTGATTAGAACGTATAATTCCTGTGATATTGAGGTGTTTGTGTCGCTTAGCTTAGCCATCCAGCGACCACAGTGCACCTCTTTTTCTCTTTTCTTTGCATCATGTGCTGTTTGGGGACTATTTTTTTAAGTGCCATCCTGTCTGACACTTCCGTATATATCCAGTGGTACTGCCATTTGATATAATTCCCGACATTACTGCCATTTAATGCCAGTGATTTTGTCATTTTCTTCCAGTGATTTGGACCAATAATACCATTGTTTAGAACGAATAATTCCTGTGATATTGAGTTGTTTGTGTCGCTTAGCTTAGCCGTCCAGCGACCACAGTGCACCTCTTTTTCTCTTTTCTTTGTATCATGTGCTGTTTGGGGCCAATTTTTTTAAGTGCCATCCTGTCTGACACTGCAGTGCCACTCCTAAATTGGGCAGGTGTTTGTGCCGGCCACTTGGGTCGCTAAGCTTAGTCATCCAGCGACCTCGGTGCAAATTTTAGGACTAAAAATAATATTGTGAGTTGTGAGGTATTCAGAATAGACTGGAAGTGAGTGGAAACTATGGTTATTGGGGTTAATAATACTATAGGATCAAAATTACCCCCAAATTCTATGATTTAAGCTGTTTTTGAGGCTTTTTTGAAAAAAAAACACCCGAATCCAAAACACACCCGAATCAGACAAAACATTTTAAGGGAGGTTTTGCCAAAATGCGTCCGAATCCAAAACACGGCTGCAGAACCGAATCCAAAACCAAAACACAAATCCCGAAAAATTTCCGGTGCACATCTCTAATTATTATCAGGACTTTATGAAAACATTGGGTAAAATGTTACCACAGAAATGAAGTTATCAGGTGTAGACATGGGTGTACCTATAATGGGTGCAGGGTGGGCGGTGCATTTAGGTTCCTGAGTCAAGGAGACCCACACTGCATACCCTGCGGCACCTATTGATTATACTTACCCTGTGGCTACAGTTGAAGACCCAGAAGATGGCGCTGCCATAATTGGAACCATTTTCCTAAAGATATAAAACTGCTCCAGGGCAGACTTTTTGTATTGACTCAATGGGCTCTTGCCCAAGGGTCCAAGGAGTATAAGAGCCCTAGGCTGATAGCAGAGGGTCTCCTCTTTCCAGGGGTACCAGATTTTTGAGAATCGGCCCTGGGGAACTGGAGATATCCAACTTTAAAGCAGTGGTCCCCATCCAAGCCTGTTAATTGCTCTTCCCAGCCAGATATCTCGGGTTCTGTCTGAGTTTTTCTGAGGGTATAATCTGATAGGGTACCTTAACCTATTCAGGTCTGATTATGAACTCTCTTCAGTCATCAGTCAGAATGCTGTTCCCCTTTAGCAACCGGTTGGAGGTCAATGAATGATAAGATGACACAAATTTATGCGTAACCGAAGCAAATCATAAGTGACCCGCTCGGGGGCCGTCATGGCTTTATTATTTATAGCTTGAACACAAAGGGTTTATGCTTGCCAATACATTTTAGCCAATCAGAATACACCATGTATGTCTTGAATACATCGATTGTCATACAATGTTAGAAGTGGCAACTAGGAATGCCTTGAAAATGGTTATTATTTCGTTTATCAGTCTTTCGGACATAAACTCAAAAGATTTCTTTCTTTATTCTTCTCAATTAGCCTTGGATATATCTGGTGTTGCTTTGTCCGTCCTGGATACATTTCCAATACATTTAATGTTGCATTTGTCTTGTACAAGTCATGCCTTAAAACAAGATTATTCAGCAAATATAGTATTCTGACCAGCTCTGCACATTTTTCTTAAGGACATATCAACTCATTTTGTGATTAACAGTAAATATCTTAATAAATGCGAAAAACGTGAATCAATATATATATATACTATACTGCGGAAGCTCCTACACTATCATTTCCCCTCTTTTTGATTCCACTTTTTCTCCCTATTCTACCTATACTATCTAGGCCTGATCACGACCTTTCACCTTAATTTAAGGTAGACATGGTTAGCAGCACTTGATATGGACCATCATATCTTGGTTCAAAGGTCTTTCTCACATGTCTCTTTAAATAGACCCAATCTCCTGGATTTAGCTTATGCGTAGCTGATCCTTCTGGGTCTGGAATGGAAGAAAACACTCGGCAATGGAGGTTAGTCAATGTTTTACAGACCTCCTGTACATAACCTGCAAAAATCACCATGATTATGTTGTAATTGTTGTGGATAATAACAACCTGTTCTTAGAGCTGACCCAAACAATATTTCATATGGAGTCAGTTTACTAGGTTTCATGGGTGTGGTCCTAATATTAAACAAGACTATAGGTAGGCATTCTGGACAAGTTCTTTTGGTTTCTGTCATCATTTTCTGTAGTTTTAGTTTAAGGTCAAAGTTCAAATGTCCCCCCTCCCACTCGCCTGGGGCTGGTAAGGCACATGGAAGGCCTGCTGTACCCCCAAATCTTTCATTATATGCTGCATGACTTCTCCCGTGAAATGTGTACCTCTATCTGATTCTATAACCTCAGGTATCCCAAATCTACATACTACTTCTGCTATCAGTTTCTTTGCAGTGGTTTTTGCTGTGGCTTTGCTTACTGGCCAGGCTTCGGCCCAGTGACTGAACATGTCCGTTGCTTCTAGTACATATTCATATGGACCGCATCGTGGCAACTGTATATAGTCAATTTGTAGTCTCTGGAATGGGTAAAAGGCTTTGGGTATAGTTCCTAGAGGTGTCTTGGTTCTTTGTCCTGGATTGCTAATTCCACAGATCCAGCATCCTGCTACAACGTTTGTTGCAGCTTTATTGAAGCCTGGAGCTATCCAATGCTCTTGTACTCTATTCACCATGGCTTCCTTTGAATGGTGTACTTGTCCATGAGCAACTTGTAACATGGGTGGAAATAGAGCTGCTGGTAGACAGTACTTCAATTCTCTTGACTTCCAAAGTCCATGTTCATTTTCTTCTGCCCCCAGTCGTCTCCATGTTTCTTTTTCTCCTTGTGATGCTTGTTGTTGAATTTTGATCAGCTCCTGTTCACTGGGCATTTGCTTCACATCTTGAGCTATGAAGACTTGCTCAGGTTCTTTTGATTGTAAGGCAATTCTCTTGGCTTCTGCATCTGCAAATGCATTTCCTTTAGCTTCCATGGTTTGGCTCCTAGTATGTGCTTGTACCTTGATTATTCCAATTCTTTTAGGTAGTTCCAATGCTCTGAAGAGTTCCATAATCAAACTGGCATGTTTGATGGGTTTTCCGTTTGCACTTTTGAAGTCCCTACTTTTCCATATAACAGCGTAATCTTGGGACTAGATGTTAGCTGTCATGTTTTCAGCATGTATGCAGGCTTTGGTCATTGCTATGAGTTCTGCTTCTTGTGCTGTCATTCTTGGTAGCAATGCTCCAGAGTCTATGACTTCAGTTTCAGTTGTTACTGCATATCCTGTCTTTGGGGATCCATTATCATAATATCTTGATCCATCGACGAACAGGTTCATGTCTGGATTGTCCAGTGGTGTATCTTGGACATTTAGGAAGAGGTAAAGTCTCTAATTCCATGAAGGCTAGGCAATTACTTCATATTTGGTAAGTCTGGCTGCAGAAAGATGCTTAGTTTTTGCTTGCCTCTTCATCTGACGATTCACCATCATTACCATCTTCCCCTGTCCTCCCCTCTTTTGAATCGTTGATGGGAAGGAGTGTGGCTGGGTTTAGTACAGTGCATCTTGTGATGGTGACATGGGAGGCGCTTAACAGTGCTACTTCATACATGGTCAGCCTTGCCACTGACAGGTGTTTGGTTCTTGCTTGTTGAAGCTTCTCTGTACCTGCATGTGGACCCTGGATGATAAGTTCATGATTCAGCACTATGCCTGTGCTCTTGTCCTCTTCTAGGACTTCTGATTCATCACTGTGTCTGTGCTCTTATACTCTTCTAGGGCTGTTGCTGCTATCACTGCTCTGATGCCGGTAGGTGCTCTTTGATTACCGCTGTCAAGCTTGCTTAAGTTGTAGGCCACTGGTCTTCACCTCAGTCCATGATTTTGCATAAGGACTTCTATGTATGGCCTCCTTCTTTAATAGTCAGGTAGTTCTAGGGCTTGAGATGAGGCAACTGCTGTTTCCAACTGTTCAATAGCCTAATTAATCTGTTGCTGTATGTAGGATGCGGACCCTCCTCCCTTTCAGTGTTGTCATACAATGCTTGCATGTAAACTGGTGCTAGAGGTATCCATGTTCTGTAGTGTCCTACTAGGCCCAGGAATGATCATCTGACTTGCTTGACACTAGTTGGCATCTTAGCTTGCAGTATAAATCTTTTCCTTCTCACTTTTGTTAGATGTCGGGTACCTTGAGTGTCCTAGGAAGATTAACTCTTGCTTGACTAGCTGCAATTTCTCCTTCTGAGGCTCTGCAGTCTTGTTCTTCCAGAAACTTCACTAAGGACACTGCCCCTTCTTGGTACTTCTTTTAGTAGTGGTGGCAATCAACAGTTCATTCACATCCTGTATTTAGCTGTGTGTTTTGTGGATATATCACTTGGTGATATAGCCCCTCCACAGGGCTATTCCGGTCCAGTAGTATTGCTTCCTTTCTTCTACAACTGGTACTGCGGGAATGAGCCAATACTGAACTTCTGTTTTAACTTGCTTCTAAATGGCTTTTTGTTCTTTCCTTTGATAAGTTGCTGGAAAGTTAAACTTCTGCTGGTGTGTACTGTATTCTCCTTGGATAAGCTTTAGTACATTGTGCTTCAGCAAAGTCACTGGACATGTACTCCAAGGTCAAGAATTGGGCTGGTATTGGTGACTGCATTTCTCTCATCTCCTGTCCCTTTAAGAATTTCTGATATCACCAGTTCTTGTGGTATCTCCCTCTGCTGTCTTCTGCGTGTGCTGGCTCCAGTATTCATTAGGCACAGACGTATTTCTCCAGTGGGCAAGGTGACTGTAATCATACCTTCTGCTGTTTCCTCTGGAGACATTATGTTCACTGGGGAGTACCTAAAGAAGCTTGTACTTCATATTGGCAGAAGAAGCATCATTCATTTGTCTTCTGGAACTTTTTCTGTCTTGTTCCTTATTATTTGCTTTAAACCCCGGAGCTTCTGTTGCTTTAAATCATGGCATTATCTCTGTAATCTTGCCAGGTAGTACTGACCACTTGTCAGATGTCTTTCTTTGTCCTTCTTAAAGCAGACTTCCTTTAGTCTCCAAACTTTCATGCAACCTTCATATTGTTTCTCAACTTTTCATTTTTTTTCCAATCACCTCTCTTTATGATTCATTCATTATTCTTCATACTTTGTCCTTTCTTCACTTGCATATTCTTTCTCACTGCTGCTGGCATGTCATTTTCTTATTAATGCCATTGCCTCTGAGAAATCTGATGGACTAGTGGCTCCCCCTTGGGGTAATTGTGTCCCACCATATTGTTTACCTTCGTGAGTGAATATTAGAAACTTCAGAGGGAGATAGTCTTGTATAGCAGCTTGTATTTCAGGTTACATCTTTGCTTTCTTGCAAGGGTAGGGCTTAACCTCCCAATCCAGTCGTTGCAATGGCTTGATCTGTAAGTAAACGTAGAGGAATCTGGTTGTGCATAAAAACAGCTCTTGAAACCCTTGGGTCTCCTGTGGGTAAAGTCACTTTTATCGAACTGCCAGTGGTGACTGAGTACACTGTTGCCGACACAGGAGTTGCACACTTTCATATTCTATCATCTTGTGTGTCGTATAGTGACTTTATCATAGTAAGTTCTGATGGACTCAGTCTTCTCCTGTTTGAAGTCTGGGGCTGCTGGTGCCCTGAGTGTCTGTGCATGACACCATCTCTTAAGTCTTGTCATGTACATCTTTCCACTTTCAAACGTTGTTCTATTTTCCTGTTCTTCTCTTTTCAATTTCACTGTTAGTGAGCTTGCAGATGATTCAATTCTGGTCATACTAGGGGTACCTGGGTGTGCATGCATGTCTGGGTATAGGGGTGGGGTATAGTGTGGAGGTGCTGTTGCTGGACTAGGTCTCAGTGGTCATTATTTCACTTGGTACCTCTTGCTGCTTTAAAATTGTTCGGCTTGCTCCCGAATCTATAATGCATTGATATTGGTGACCTGTTGGCAGTACAAGGGTCACTTGATCATTTTTTTGTTCAGATGGTGTTTTGGCAGGGAGGTACCTCGGGAAGCCACTTCTTCATGCTGTAGGTTTTTCTTGCTGGTTTTCACACCATTCTTTGTATTTCTTGCAATTCTTTTTAAACTGTCCTTCTCGCTTGCAGAAATAACATTTTCTGTTATCTTGCTTGGTTCCTTCTTTTGAATTTCTTTCGGTGGCCCCTTGTGTTGGGCTTCTGTTTTTCCACTTGCTTTGTTCCTGGACAACGTGAACTGTTACCTTCAGTATGGCATTCTTTTCTTTGGCTTTTCTTATTTTTTTATTTTCTCTTTCTTGTGCTACAGTGATCCAGATGGATGCTTGATCTCTACAATTATGCTTAATTATCCAACTCTTGTTACAGAAGGCAAATTTTTCCCATTTCTCTAAGTCTGGTGTCCCTTCTGACGGAAAACCTGCTCTTTTAAAAATTTTACTTATTCCTTTCAAAGCTTTCCTCCCCTCCCTGTTACTAACAATATCCACGGGTTTGTCGGGCCCTGACATCTTTACAGACCGCGCTCCCATGCCTGGGTGAACGTGCGCGGAACCCCTCCTGATGTGGTATTTTAGTAACTCCTTATGAGGGACTTAAAATCTCCTTTTAAAGCTTTGCTTCCCTCCTTGTTATTAACAATATCCACGGGTTTGAACCCATCCTGATGTGGTATTTTAATAACTCCTTATGAGGGAATTAAAATCTCCTGTTAAAGAATCTCTAAAAGAGCTTCTTCAATCCGTCTGTGGACAAATGACTGGGGTTGTAGTGTTGCCCCTTCCTCCCTGTGTTGGTGGAGAATTTGTTAGTACTGCTCCCCAAGTGAGACCTGCATAATAGATTATTTCTTCTGGATCACTGAGATGCGTCCCTAATATTATTGTTAAGTTACTCCAAGGGTCTATCCCCCTGCCTATATGGACTCCTGCTTGTATCAGTATCCCTGTTGTAGTTTAATGCTTGTTTCTCTTCAGAAAGTAACAGCTAACACCGGGAATGCTTGGATGTGAGAAATACCTATCAGTGTGTGTAGGAGAATCTAGTTTCATTATTCAGCAGACAACCCGACTCCCCCCCACCTTTTCAAAAGCATATTGACAGAGTACATATAACAGTGCAAGGATACAAAAACAAAGATGACAGTAAATCCTATATCTGTTATCTGCGTGCACGGCAGCTGTTTGAGACTGCACGGCACATGGGTCTTAGACCTGGAATTATGTGGTTCCTAGGCCAATAGGTTATGATGTTAAATCAATCATTCTTAATGTAATGTTCCAACAATTCTCTTTTTAAAATGACACCCTTTTGTACAATAAAATTCATCATCATTTTCCACATAACCAAATGAGACTGCAGTGCTTGTAATTGCCAGCAATCTTGGTGCTACAGACCCTTTGTATTTTCTTAACACAACAACACAGGTACAAGATTTGCATATACCTCTTTGGTTATTTATCAATTCAAACTGGTTATCAGCATTAGAACATATCTTGGCCATGCGCCACCTTTATAAAACGGCTCTATTTTCTTAATAAACATGCATTAGTACTTGCACAATTTAAAAGTTTTCTGCATACTTGATTAATTCCCCCTGTGCACTTGTGACAAATTATCTGAAATTATTTACCCACAATTCAACAATATAACACAATTCAACAATATAACACAATTCAACAATATAACATACATGTATCGTACCTTAAAAAAAAATTTCTTCTGACTGACGCTGGGCTCTTTAAGATATCCTCTGACCTTCCCGACTGGACTCTCCCCTTGATTTACACAGGAAACGCTGAGTTCAAGTGAGCAGGTAGAAATCTACACAATAAATCTCACTTACCGGTTTTTTTTGTTATCAGCGGTTCCTGAAAAATCAGAGGATTTATTGCCAGTGGAGGAGATGCTGGAATACCCCGGACGATGCTCCCAAATGATAGGGTACCTTAACCTATTCAGGTCTGATTATGAACTCTCTTCAGTCATCAGTCAGAATGCTGTTCCTCTTTAGCAACCGGTTGGAGGTCAATGAATGATAAGATGACACAAATTTATGCGTAACCGAAGCAAATCATAAGTGACCCGATCGGGGGCCGTCATGGCTTTATTATTTATAGCTTGAACACAAAGGGTTTATGCTTGCCAATACATTTTAGCCAATCAGAATACACCATGTATGTCTTGAATACATCGATTGTCATACAATGTTAGAAGTGGCAACTAGGACAGCCTTGAAAATGGTTATTATTTCGTTTATCAGTCTTTCGGACATAAACTCAAAAGATTTCTTTCTTTATTCTTCTCAATTAGCCTTGGATATATCTGGTGTTGCTTTGTCCGTCCTGGATACATTTCCAATACATTTAATGTTGCATTTGTCTTGTACAAGTCATGCCTTAAAACAAGATTATTCAGCAAATATAGTATTCTGACCAGCTCTGCACATTTTTCTTAAGGACATATCAACTCATTTTGTGATTAACAGTAAATATCTTAATAAATGCGAAAAACGTGAATCAATATATATATATACTATACTGCGGAAGCTCCTACACTATCAAATCCAAAACCTGTGACTCTCATCTTTTCGTGGACACTGGCAGCTTCTCTCTACTATGCCCAGAACCAGAGATATCAGCTTTCCAGCAGCTGGTCCCTGCTCCAGCTCCACACGCCTGGTATGCAGTTTTATATTTTCATTGATTAATTGCTCTGGCTCCTGAACTCTGATCCCCATGTCCCCAGTACCTCCTGAAAGGTGGGACTCTCTAGTTTTTTTTATCCCATTCAAAGCTAAGATATATATTTTCAGGAACTTGAGATATCTGCAGTCAAGAAAGCTGCCCTCCCATTGGAAAATTATAAATATTAAGCTCACTCCACTATCCACCCCTCCCCTACGTACTAACAGTGACGTGCGGTGGGGTGAGGCAGAGCCTTTCCTCTTATACTAACATTTGTGCCAGAGTTTTCATGTATAAAGTCTATGCAAAATACAAAGAATATGTTTGAAATATCTTCTTTATATTATTCTAATCATTTTTATAGCCAAAACTCTGGAGTAAAAAGTCTATGGCATGTTAGGCAGTGCCCCCCCTGCTTATCTTTTCCGCACATCTCAGATCAAACCTCACCAAATTTCCTGGGGTTTTTACTGCTGCACCTGTGTATAATGCCCATGTGTACCCTTTGGCTCATATATTGTGTGTAAATCTGGCTCTGGCGCTAGCTAGTGCCTCCTAAGCCATTTACATCACCGCACTTCCCTGCGTATTAAACACCCCCTACCACCCTGGAAGTCATGTACCAGGGCCGTTTCATTCAGCCCAATGCCCCCTTCTACAGTTTAGCCCCATCTGTGGAGTAAAGGAGTAATTAGCAGAAATTACTGCTCCAGGTCCTACATACTGAGCGGAAGATAGAACACCCCCTACCCCCCGCGGGACATCAAAACTGCTGCTAATAGCACCTCCCACCCCTACTGCTGGAGGATGGGTAGGGGCCCCAGTGCATTGCTGTGCCCAGGGGCCTATACTGCTGTTAAGACGGCACTGACCTGCGCCAGAAAATTCACTGTGCATGCTTTGGCACAAGCAGGCCACCCTCCTCTGACAAAACACCTCTGAGTGTAGATTTACATTAATGTAGCCCTTACACCAGTTTGCTGTTGCATTCTATAGCCTTCTGCTCTTGTCAGAACATAGCGCCATCACACAACATTCACATTTATCCTGACTTCGGAGGTCATTCCGAGTTGTTCGCTCGCTAGCAACTTTTTGCTGTGCTGCGATCAGATAGTCGCCGCCTATGGGGGAGTATATTTTCCTTTTGCAAATGTGCGAACGCTTTTGCAGCCAACGGCACAAAAAAGTTTTTTGTAGTTTCAGAGTAGCTCTGGACTTACTCAGCCGCTGCGATCACTTCAGACTATTTGGTCCCGGAATTGACGTCAGACACCCGCCCTGCAAACGCTTGGACACGCCTGAATTTTTCCCAACTCTCCCAGAAAAAGGTCAGTTGACACCCACAAATGCCCTCTTCCTGTCAATCACCTTGCGATCGGCTGTGCGAATGGATTCTTTGTTAAATCCATCGCCCAGCACCAATCCTCTTTGTACTCCTACAATGTGCCTGTGCATTGCGGCGCATACGCATGCGCAGTTTTGCCGAGATTTAACCTCATCGCAGCGCTGCAAAAAGTTGCTAGCGAGCCATCAACTCGGAATAACCCCCTTCAGTTATTTGGCATTCATCCGAACACTTTCCCAGGTAAGATCAGGACAAAAGCCTTACACCGATTCATGCAAGACTTGTAGTTATTTTATGCAAAATTTTCCATTTTCCGAATAGCCATGCCCCACCCAGGTTCTCTAAAGCCCTGCCCCTTTTTCTCTGTTATGCCAAGCCACTCCTTTTATATCTGCTGATAACAGAGAAGGAAAGCTGAACATATATGTGGAACACTGTTTTGCTGTCTAAACCTGATTTAATGCTAATTATTGAAAGTTATGTATTTATCTCCTTTTTAAATTTAGGGGTCTATATTTATTAACATTATTTTTACTAAAATAATGTGAAAAAGGGTGTTTTCACACCCTTTTCACATTATTTTAGTATCACCTGAATGTATTAAAGGGCATTTGGAGCAGTTTTCATGAAAAACTGCTCCAACCCCTTTTTTCACTTTTTTTTAGTAACCCACATCGCATTCACCATACTTATAATGGGAAATGTGATGTGGCCAAATTTACTAAAAAAAAAAATGTGAAAAAATACCGCAGTGTGCCCTGTGATAATCTCACCAGCTCAGGCTGGCGAGTTCACAGGGCAGGACTGCGATATGCACCCTTATGCCCAGCTTTCTCTGCCCCTGGCAGAGAAAGCTGAGCGGGGACCCGGTATTGTGATCAGCTATGTGTGCCCCGAGGAGCTGGGCAGCCCCCGCTCCCCTCCTAGCACTGAATGCATTCAGTGCTCGTGCGCACAGCATGTTTTCAGTGATCACCGGCTGCTCTGCAGAGCAGAGCGGCGGGTGATCAAAGGCTCTCCCAGGTGCCCACCCCCCACACGCGGGACACTGCTGCCCGCGAGTGGGACAGCGGGACAGGGTCCGAATAGCGGGACTGTCCCGCTGAAAGCGGGACAGTTGGGAGGTATGATGTAGGTAAAGAGTTAATAATCTCATACTATGTGATCTGCCCATGCACAGATCTCTGCAACTGCACCACCCAGCATTTTCAGCACTTACACCTACCTTGTACTAAGTGCAACAGACTCTGCCCATGCATGGATATCTGCAAGTGCACCGCCCAGTATTTTCATCACTTACACCTACCATAGGCATTTGTATAATGGGTGCAGTGTGTGCAGTGCACATCGGCCCATGGGTCCAGGGGGCCCACACCGCACACACTGCACCCATAGAATATACTTATCCCTCCGGAGTCCCGTAACAGAGGCCCTGCTGTGCAGGCACAGATCACTTGGAAAATGGCCGCCGCGGTCATTTACAAGTGATTTGCGCATGCGCACTGGAGGTGTCCCTGGGAACAAGGCACAGACGCCATGTTCCTGGAGACCTGCGCATGCGCAGTAGACTCTGGCATTATGCAGGGGTCTACTGCTGTTGGAAAGGAGAGGGCCCACGACAGACGCTGCATGCGGGTCCCCTCCTGTCTTAAAACACCTCTGACACCTACCTTATACTAAGTGTAACAGACTCTGCCCATGCACAGATTTCTGCAACTGCACCGCCCAGTATTATCAGCACTTCCACCTACCTTGTACTAAGTGTAACAGACTCTGCCCATGCACGGATCTCTGCAACTGCACCGCCCAGTATTATCAGCACTTACACCTACTGTACCTTATTATACTAAGTCCAACAGAATCTGCCCTTGCATGGATCTTTGCAAATGCAACACCCAGTATTATCAGCACTTACACCTACCTTATACTAGGTGCACCAGAATCTGCCCATGCATGGAGTTCTGCAACTGCACCACCCAGTATTGGGGGTCATTCTAACCCAATCGCACGCAGCACTTCTTCGCAGCGGTGCGATCGGGTCAGAAACTGCGCATGCGTGGCGTGCGCATTGCACACGCGCGCCGTTGCCCGGCAACGGCAGGTTGCAGGCAACGATGCCAGGAATGAGGGAATTCTCATAAGGGAAAGGAAGGGAAAAAGGGGATTCGGATAGTATACTTCTGCACTAGTTTTATTGCTTATTGAATCCCCAATTATTCATATTGTCATTAGTTAGAATCTAGAAACTGGGGGTGCTGCCACAGGGATCAGATAACCTTGTCAGCAGGCAACCATAGGTGTGTACAACTGGGATACTGTACATAAATCTTAGGAGGCATTGGTCTGTACACTAGACAAGGTGTGAAATCATACTACGGAATATATCTATTATCCATAGGATTTAGATTAATCTTGTCAGCAGACTTCAAATACCTCATAAGTTTGCACAATAGACGTGGTATGTGGAAGTGTTTCTCCCATCTCCTGTATAACAAATGAATTTAATTTAGTGGATGTATTTTCCTGTACATATGAAAAAATCCATACATTATGACAATTTATCCCTCCTTGATTTAATAATATTACAGATACGGTTTATAACATATATATAACTACTGATCCCCCGTAAAAATAAAAATTATTTATGATTAATTTCAAACTTACCAATCATTTATTAAACAATATGATGGAATAATAACACAGTGAGCCCATATTGATTCATACTGTATATATATATATATATATATATATATATATATATATATATATATATGTGTTTATATTTCATGAAACAGGATATTTTATTTTATGAAATTAAGAATAAAAGCTAAGTTTTAAGCAAAAATAATCATTACATTGATATCATCATACTATATATATCTTCTTCTTTTCAAGTGCGCCAACACAAAAGACAATCTTGTTCTTTCGTTCATTTGTTCTTCAGGAATGAGGGAAGCAGTCGCAGCGGCGACCGCAAGAAGATTGACAGAAGGAAGGCGTGTCGGGGCGTCAACTGACCGTTTTCCGGGAGTGGTCCAGCGAACACAGGCGTGTCCAGGCGTTTTGAGGGCGGATGTCTGACGTCAAATCCGGGACCTACATCGCTGGATCCGTCGCAAATGGTAAGTAGGTCTAGGGCTGGTCTTGTTTTGCGTGAAACTTTTTTAGCATAGCAGGGCGGTGTCAGGTTGATCGCATGAGCAGCAAAAAGTTGCTACGTGCGATCAGCTCGGAATGATCCCCCATTATCAGCATTTACACCTACCTTATACTAAGTGCAACAGACTCTGCCCTTGCACGGATTTCTGCAACTGCACTGCCCAGTATTATCAGCACTTACACCTACCTTATACTAGGTACAGCAGAATCTGCCCATGCACGTATTTCTGCAACTGCACCGCCCAGTATTATCAACACTTAAGGGGGGTACTCACGGAGCGATAATCTAAGCAATCTGACTAGATTGCTTAGATTTTAAGCATGATCGCTCCGTGTGTAGCCCTCACAGCGATAGCAATGCACAGCCCCGCGCATCGCTATCGCTGGTGCTAGATTGGCCTGCCATGCAGGCCAATCTAGCAGGTCGATCATTTCACCCATTGGGTGAAATGAGCAGCCCCCCGTCTCCCCCCGCATGCTCAGCACAGATCTCTCCTACATCTGCCCGTAAATATGGACCTTTACACCTACCTTATACTAAGTGCAACAGACTCTGCCCATGCACGGATTCTTGCAACTGCACCGCCCAGTATTATCAGCACTTACACCTACCTTATACTCAGGGCCGGTTCTAGCCCTTCTGGCGCCCCGGGCAAAAAATAGGGGCGTGGCTTCATACAGGGGCATGGTCAGTTACGCCCCCTGTAGAGTTGTGCCCCCATTTGTGCCCCCTGTACAGTAGCGCCGCTTACAAAAAAAAAAAAAAAGAATACTTACTATCCCCGCTCCTGATTCCCGACAGCTGCAGACCTCCGACGCCGCAGCTCCTCTCCTCGGATCTATGGGAGAGACGTCATGACGTCTCTCCAATAGCACAGCATAGATAGACACTAGAGGTCAATTATGACCCCTAGCGTCTGTGCCAGTCCCACAATGCTGTGCATTGACGCACCGCACAGCAAAGGTCCCCTCCATGAAGATGGGTAGCGTCTAGTTCCCTTCACAGCGGGGGACACAGTGGGGGGCACTGCCAAACAGTAGCGGATCTTGCCATGGTGCGGCGCCCTCCGGATTTGCACCGACGCCCTTGGCAAAAGTCCTGCTTGCCCGTGGCAAGATCCGCTACTGTTTATACTAAGTGCAACAGAATCTGCCCTTGCACGGATCTCTGCAAATGCACCGCCCAGTATTATCAGCACTTACACCTACCTTATACTAGGTGCAACAGAATCTGTCCATGCACCACTCACAGCCTTCCATCAGCTAGTGCAGCTGTCATCACTATTATAATCACTTACACCCAGTGCTTAAAGTGGTCCTAGAGAGGTGGTGGAACTCACCCCCCTCCCCACGGTGCCATGTAATAAAGGTATTGCGCGCGCCGTTGGCCTCAAAAAGAAAGGGGTGTGGTCACACAATAGTAATAATGCCCACAGTAGTAGTACCCAAGTGGAAATTTTTAAGTGGGGGTATGGAAAAGTGAAGGGTGCAATTATGTGCGCGCCGAAGGCGCGCGCACTCCTGACAAGGGGGCGTGGCCACACAAAAGGGGGCGTGCCCTTCAGTGTAGTTTACCACACCATATACCCCTTATACACATTATGCACCACAATAGTAGGACCCCTTTCACATTATACCTCACAGTATGAGCCGAAATTCACATTTATACCACACAGTATGAGCCACATTCATATTACACCACACAGTATGAGCCAAATTCACATTACACCACACAGTATGAGCCAAATTCACATTACACCACACGGTATGAGCCGAAATTCACATTACACCACACAGTATGAGCCGAAATTCACATTATAGCACACGGTATGAGCCGAAATTCCCATTACACCACACAGTATGAGCCGAAATTCACATTATAGCACACGGTATGAGCCGAAATTCACATTATAGCACACGGTATGAGCCGAAATTCACATTATAGAGTGACAGGTAGAGTGACAGCAGGGACATGGAAAGTGACAGCAGGGACATGGAAAGTGACAGCAAGGGAATACAGTAGGGACTAGGGAGAGAGAAAGGCAGCAGGTTAGATTACCTGTTTAGCAGCGGCGGTGGTCTGCGGTGCTGTGGATGAGTAGGCTGTGGTAGGCGTGACGTGGAGGAGGCTGTGGGCCTCGGAGATAGTGCGGAGGAGGAGGCTGTGGGTGCGCAGAGGTCCGAGGCCGGGGCGGCAGAAGAGGCTGAGGGCGGCTGCAGTGGATCTGGAACCAGGCTGGCTTTATTCCTGCCGCCGCATCGAGCTCCTGTGACCACGGCACTAATATTTCAAAACTGCTGCGGACCGGCAGCCAATCAGCGACAGATTTGAACTAGTAGCGCCGCGGTCACAGGAGCTCGATGCAGCGGCAGGGATAATAAAGCCGGCCTGGTCCCAGATCCGCTGCAGCTGGGAGTCTGGAACCTGGGCTTCCAGTGCGGCGGCGATGGTAGGGGTGGAGCGACGGAGGGCGGACCGGGAACGCAGCTTCTTTGTCGGCCCATACAGTAATGCCCCCAGCAGTAGCACCCCTTATACAATGCCCACAGTAGTAGTGCCCCTTATGCAATGCCCCCAACAGTAGTGCCCCTTATGAAGTGCCCCCTTTACAATGCCCTCATTAGCTGTGCACCCCATCAGTAATGCCCTTAATGGTAATGCCCCTGTGTAGTATTGCCCCTAGTCGTTTAGCCCCTGTAGTTTAGCCCCAGTAGTCATGCCCATACTGGTAATGCCCCTGCAGTTATGACCCCAGCAATTTACTCCCCCCCCCCTTTAGTTTAGCCTCTGAGTGGTAATGCCCCCAGTAGTTTTGCCCTCATGTAGTTTGCCCCATGTAGTTTATCCCCCAGTGGTAATGACCCCTGCAGTTGTGCCCCCAGTTGTTTAGCCCCTGTAGTTTAGCCCCCATGTAGTTTGCCAAAGTTAGTAATGTCCCCAGTAGTTTGCCCCCTTGTAGTTATACCCCCAGTAGTTTAGCTCCTGTAATTATGCCCCCTTGTAGTTTAGCCCCCAGTAGTAATGCTGCCAGTAGTTTGCCCATTTGTAGCTTGCCCCCTTGTAGTAATGCCCCCAGTAGTTTTCCCCAGCAGTAAAGCCCCCCAGTAGTTTGCCCCCAGTACTAAAGCCCCCCAGTAGTTTGCCCCTCTGTAGTTTGCCCCAGTAGTAAAGCCCCCCAGTAGTTTGCCCCTCTGTAGTTTGCCCCAGTAGTAAAGCCCCCAGTAGTTTTGCCCCTCTGTAGTTTGCCCCAGTAGTAAAGCCCCCCAGTAGTTTTGCCCCTCTGTAGTTTGCCCCAGTAGTAAAGCCCCCAGTAGTAAAAGCCCCCCAGTAACTAGCCCCCAGTAGAAACGCCGCTAGTGGTACACATATAGGAGGGAGGGGGGGGGAGCACCATACTTACCAAGCCCCGCTCCCGCCGCAGTCCTCTCTCGCCGCCCGCTCCTCGGCACTATGGGAGAGACGTCATGACGTCTCTCCCATAGCGCGCACTGACAGAGCCGGAAGCCGGAGCTCAGTACTGAGCTCCGGCTGCCGCTGCGGAGAGGGAGACGGGCGCCCGCTGGTAACGCGATCTCAGCGGGCGCCCGGCATCTCCCTGCAGCGCCGCCCGGGACATCGGGTTAGGTGAGCCGGGGGAGGCGGAACTGCGTTCCGTCTCCTGGTGGAACTGACGGAACGCAGTTCCGCCCCGTTCCGGCTCACTTTAACCCCTGCTTACACCTACCCCATTCTATGGCCCTCATTCCGAGTTGTTCGCTCGCAAGCTGCTTTTAGCAGCATTGCACACGCTAAGCCGCCGCCTACTGGGAGTGAATCTTAGCTTCTCAAAATTGCGAACGAAAGATTCGCAATATTGCGAAAAGATTTCTCTGTGCAGTTTCTGAGTAGCTGGAGACTTACTCTTCCAGTGCGATCAGTTCAGTGCTTGTCGTTCCTGGTTTGATGTCACAAACACACCCAGCGTTCGCCCAGACACTCCTTCGTTTCTCCAGCCACTCCCGCGTTTTTCCCAGAAACGGTAGCGTTTTTTTACACACACCCATAAAACGGCCAGTTTCCGCCCAGAAACACCCACTTCCTGTCAATCACATTACGATCACCAGAACGAAGAAAAAACCTTGTAATGCCGTGAGTAAAATACCAATCTTCATAGCAAATTTACTTGGCGCAGTGCGAACATTGCGCATGCGCAGTTAGCGGAAAATCGCTGCGATGCGAAGAAAATTACTGAGCGAACAACTCGGAATGACCACCTCTATCTACAGTAGACTCATCCAGAAATAATGTCCCATGGAATACCGATGACACTCCATCTTCCATGCGTAGGATGAGTTGCCTCCCAGGCCAGCTGATACCCAGACACACCCATCTGACAGTCAGTGAAAATGTACGAGATGCATAAGAATTCTAGCGGCCACATTCAAACTTGCGTACAATCAGGCCCTTAGTCTGTAACTTCCATTTATTGTTTCACTAGATGAAAGCAGAGTCAGTACATGTTGTATTCTTGTGAATGGTGTTCTGTTAGTTTGCAGTTGTTTCCTTTTGTCTCTAGGCTATGATAAAATGAACCTGATTTTATTAGATTGCCCCATCAAATCAGGATCTGTGCAGGCAATATGTACAAACTGAGCATGAAAAATTCAAATTGACAGACATTATCTCCTTGCTTTACAACTGCAAACTAGATGTGAGTGCTCTCGTTCTCGCTCATTAAACATTACTCAGAAGGTATTAGGGAAGAAGCTTTGTCTCAATTTTTGCAGAAAATGCAGCTTGATTTAAAAAGATAAATAGGATGTAAAATATTTTGAAATACCGTTTTCAACTTGCGGAGGTGGAACTTGACAACCGCAACCTCTGATTAAGTAACCTGAGATAACTATTTTTGATGCAGCCTAAAATTTTTACCAAATCATGTAAATGAATTGTAACGGAAATGTACGTTACTCAATCAGGTGTCCTATTCACTCATGTCTGTACACTCATGTCTGTCCCTGGTTGTTTATTCCAAACATTCAGCCCTTTGGAACTCTCTATGCAATATGGAGCATGAGTAATTATGTATGGACGTAAGGATCTCCTACATTTGGGAGTAGATACTAATGTGGTACCCAGGTGTCGGGGAGGGCACAGACAGGTTAGCTGTAGATAGTACCTTACAGCTGAGATAACATGGATCTTCCACCATCTTAGGCAATGACTCTACAAGCTTTATCCACCTCAGGCTGTAATAGAGAGGCTAGCCCCTTACGACCAGGTAATCACCGCCTACAGGGGAGGAGTTAAGCGCATCGCAAAGGTTTGTGCAGTTTCTGCACAGCCCAGGACTTACTCAGCCGTTGCGATGATCCAGGCCGCTGGTGATGTCAGGAATCCTCCTCCAGAACGGGTGGACACGCCTGCGTTTATCCAAACACTCCCAGGAAACGGTGAGTTGCCGCCCAGGAACGTCTTCTGCCTGTCAATCTTCTTGCGATCACCCCTGCGATCGTTTTCTTCGTAGAAACCGTTGCTGTCCGGCAACCCCCGTCACTGGACAGCAACATGCCTGCGCATTGCGGACCGCATGCATGCGCTGTTCAGACCCGATCGCACAGCTGCGAAAAAAGGCACCGTGTGATCGGGTCTGAATGACCCCCATAATGTGACTGCCTTGACTAATGGAATAATCAAGTCGATTTTTTAAAGGAACAAAAAAGGACATATGCGTAGGGCAGGTCACTGTATGAAAATAATGATTACCGTACATATGACAGGTGATTGCAGCACAAAAGGAATTGAACAATTTCAACACAGTAGATTGTAAAACAGTAGTGAATAGGCAATGGGCACACTGGCATATTTATAATGGGTGCAGTGTGTGCGGTGCACACGGGCCCCCGGGGGGCCCACCCCGCACTCCATGCACCCATTTTTTTTAATACTTACCCTTTGGAGTCCCACGGCGCAGCACTAGCACTGCAGAAATCACTGAAGAAAATGGTGCAGCACCATTTACCTGGTGTTTCACGCATGTGCAGTAGGAAAATCACTGGGAAAATGGCCATCGTGCCATTTTCCCGGAGATCTGCGCATGCACTGTAGGCTCTGGAACAGTGCTAGGGTCCCCTAGGGACCTTAGTGCCTAGAGCTACAGCGCTGCTGGCTAGAGAAGAGGGGGCCCAGACAGAGCCTGCACATGAGTCTCCTCCTCTCTAGATACACCCCTGAATAGGCAATAACTCTTTCCAGTAGTTAAATGGGCTTCTTTAGCTTAGCCGCTAGAGCACTTCTTTGGCTAAAACTAGGGAAATGCAGTTTCACAATGTTCTCGATATACCATACTGTAAACACACAATAAACTTTACAAAACACAGATATAATGTAATAGCTACATGGATTATTGCTCAGCAGAATTAGCAAAAACTTTTAAGTGCACACAAAGTTCTATCATTAAAGTACTCTGTTGCTGGATGATCACTGACCTATAACTGGCATGTATTTTAATCCACAGTAGGTAACAGCAATAAGCTTAGCATCTAATGCAGTTCTTTCCAGATTCCAGGGAACAGTAGCTTTGGATTTCCAATGATAATGCAAAATAAACACAGTACTACTGTAGCTGCAATAAAGCACAGTTATCTTCAGTACTTCACAGTGCCAAAGTGTTCTTTCATTCAGTTTCGGATTCACACAAAATCGCTGCCATTCTTTACACTGGTAAACTCAGGCACTGTTACACTAGGAGCTTAAATAAGATGTATTATGCTGTCCGCACAAACTCAGTCTCTTGCAAAAATGACTGTCACACAGAGCCGGCCCTAACCAATTAGCTGCCCTAGGCAAGATTTTGGCTAGTGGCCCCTAACACCACTGCTAGTTCTGCCTCTGACCCAGCACCCCTCTCCCAGCACCCATACACCGACAGCACAGAACATTGCAGCAGACAGAAACACCCATAGCGTCATTTTGGTGCCCTGTGCCATCAACAGCATTGGTGCCCCCACATTTTAAATAGGGACAGTGTGTGCAATTCAAAAAAAGGCATATTCTTGCTGGGAAGTGGTGTGGCCACACAATAGTACCCCAAATTCAGATTGTGCCACATAGTAGGGCAACCTTATTCACATTACATCCCACGATAGTGCCCCTTTACCTTATACATAGTGGTGTCCCTTATTCACATTATGCCACTCAGTAGGACCCCTTTATCTTATATCACAGTGTGCTGCTGCTCCATCCTCTCCTGCAGCAGCTCCCAGAATGCCATGCAAAAGCAATGTTTACACAAAAGTATTGCCTTTTTACATATACAGATGTGTCCTCATAGATCTTGGCATTTGTATTGCGGGTCACAAGCAGCGGCTAAGCGTATTATAGTGGGCGTGTGCGTACACATGCACCTGCCACATGAACAGAGGAAGCCAGAGAGAGCTGCCTTGGATAGTGATGCTCCAGCTACCCGTACCTGCACAGGGGGCCTAGCAGAGTTAATTAATGTGGGTGGCGGGAAGCTAGGCTCCCACTATCCATAACTTTGCATGCTGCAGCCAGTAACAGTATGAAGAACGTGCGTATGCACGCGCGCACTACCTGTAGAAAACAATGGGGATGATGGCCACCAGTGTAGGCTGCGCTATGTGGCAGCGCCAGGATATGCAGTCTCCTGCAGCAAGGATGTAAGGAGACACATCAGCAGGTAATGCCACTTACACACAAGTAATGACTTATCCCCCCGTGACTCACCACTCCTGTGTCGCTCAGGTAGCAGGTCTCAGTGGCTAGCTGGCAGGCTCAGTGGGTTGCTCAAGCTGTAGCGTAGCGCTCTGCGGCCACTCCCATAATGTTATGCACGATGACGTCTGTCAAAGTCAAAAATATTACATAGAGAGAACATTCAAACCACACACACATTTAAGTCGCTATACTTGCAAATATGCGCAGCGAGCACAGCAATATATGGAAACACACGCATTTGCTCGGACATGGCACGGAGATGGATTCGGCGCTTGTTTCATACAGTACATGGTTATAATAATGTCAAGCACCAGACATCATGGAGATTTAGAATTGGCTGATGAATTGATGTCATGAATACGTATCATTTGAACAGAACCAGATGTGCCCATCATGTTTGGTATTGAAGCAAGCAGAATGATGTGTGGGTTAGTTTGATGCTGGTTGTGAAGTTGTGGGACATTGCAGCAGATAGATATGATTATATGTATAAAAGCTAAGATCACATTGTTAGAACAATGGATGCTCAAGACAACCTTTTACTAAGTTTTCAGGGCTGAACCTGATCAGCATATATAAAGAAAGAAAGACCCCTCCCCCAGGTACTGGTCAAACAGGAAGGTAGTGGTCAGGTGTGGCCTCAGAGAACAGATGTAATGTAGCTACACTCAGAACAAAGCACACAGCAAGCATGGCTGGATCATCACCGGGCTCCTTAGAAAAGACTAAGTATCATCTCAATATCTCATGGCTGATTGGCATAGAATAGTTTTAAATATGTGTTTGTAGCAATGTAGTTGTAGAATGGTTGGCATAGATTAGTTAGTTTGGAAATACAAATGGCTTAAGGTTAACGAGGTTTGGGCAGTTGTGTGATTGTTGGGTGTTTGTGGATACTCTGTGAAGTCTGTGATGAATTGGAACAGTATACAATCTGTAGCATAGTATTTGTGGTATTTGTTTGCCTAATGGAGATTTAAAATAGATTGTGCTGGTTAGTTATACTATATATCTTGTTAATCATAAATACCACCATGCAGTTACGTTTGTGTTAATTACATTGTGATCTGGTCTTGTGATGAATATGCTCTGGTTATTGAGATACTGAAGTTGTTTGGAATGTGAAATTATAAGATGGTTCTAGGAAGTTGGATTACATTGTGAAAGGTGATTTAGATTGTTTGGAATTGTAAAATCAGAACATATGCATTGTTTTGAGGCTTGGACATTTTGGAATAAAATGGAGTCTTGTGTTTTCTGCTATGTGATTGTGGTGTAGTAGAGAGTGCCATGTGTTTGGACCTGCAAATCTAAAATGGCTGCTGCCGGGTATTTTCCCCTCCCCCTTTCAGCCATGTGGTGTAGTCTTTGGAATCAAGTGGAGTTTTCCCAAAATGGAGTCTAGCTTCTGCCCCATGCGGCATTGTAGGGACAATTGTGTTGCTGGGTGTCGTGTATATAGGGACAGGCAGCATGGGTAAGCTCAAGTACTTTCTAAACAAAGATTCTCAGCATTGACTGACTGCGCAGCGATTGTTCCTCACATGTGTAAGCTTTCTCTGCAATCATATTTGTCTTCTTGTTATTGTGAGCCATTTCTTTCTCTCTCTCTCTTCTCCTCTCCCCCTCTTATTTTCCCTTAAACGTAATTGTATTGTATTGTATTTCCCGTGTAGTTATCTGGTTAGGTAGTCTATGTTATATTGTAGTGTATGGCTTGTATTGTGTTAAATTCTTTTGCAAGTATATCATTCATAATATATATTTAGGCGTTGGACCCTGAGCACGGTATCTGTGTATTTCTTATAGTATTAAGTAATCTCAGAGCGTCGGTGACGCTCGAACAGCTTTTGAGGTAATAAGGTTATACTGTGTTGCATTTACACTCTACCACTACACAGAGGTTTACAGTATAAGTACATTCCTTAAGGCATAGTTAAGGGAGTACCCTTGCGGTACTTTTTGCGCCAATTGCGTACTGTGTTCTTTAACCTTTAACGTGTTTTTAATAAGATAAATATTTAGCTTTGTTAGATGGGGGCTCTGGTCCGCGATATCACGATCTTAATGATGCACTGTACATTACAAACGCGGCTGTAATTGACCGGCTAATGATGGACATCTCGCAAAATGCTGAAAAAAAAACACAAAAAAAAAACACCCACGTTAATGTATTGTGGTATCAGTAAGACGCTGATAGGAAATTTTAAGGGACAAGGCGTTTCTCATAATATTTAAGATGCTAAAATGTATTTTTATTGTCGCAAAACCAGGTTCAAATGGATCATATCGTGTTTGATTAAGATTAGATTGTTTATCTGTTTAAGTAGGTTTAAAAGTACATTTAAAAGTTACTTTGGGAGCTAGCATGGTGATTTTCTTTATGGCAGGAGAGGCCGCATGGTCTGTCCACCATTTTGTGTGACCATCATGGAGGTGGAAGGGGGAGGAGCAGCGGCCATTTTGGGAAGGTCAAATCTTTTTTTTTTTTTTTTAACGGCTGCTTTTCAGTTGACTCAGGAAATAATCAGCCATCCATTGTCAAAATAAATAAATAAATAAATAAATAAATAAAAATAAAAAATAAAAAAATCACCATTTATGAGTTACCAATGCATTTATTTAACCAGTGTCATAGTCAATTATAAATAGTTCAGATAGGGCTTAATGAAAGTTGTTGTTTTGTTTTTTGTTGTTTTTTTTCTTTTTCCCCTCTCACCTCCAAGATTCTAGGATTCTCTGCTAGTTGTGAGATGGGCCATTGAAATGCAAATTGGAAGCACTGAATAAGGTCTCATATATGTAATAAGTGATTAGTACATATATGTAAAATCTATATGTCTGTGCTTACATCAATGTATGTTATTAGATTAATTTAGAATTGCATTTTCATCTGTGTACTTTCACATATCTCACCTTCCTGTTTGCCATTTGCATTGATAACGTGCTGAGAAAATTTGCTGCTATTTAAAAAAAAAAAAAAAAAAAAGGTAAGGGAGTAATTGAAAAAAAACAAGCACACAGCATAGAAGATACTGTGTGGTGTTTGGTAAGCGTTTATATAGTGAAATATCGCTTACATTTATAGTAAGGCGATACAGAAGCCACAAGACAATAGCACACATTTGTTCAGTTTCCAAAATTTAGTTTAAATACCTTACTTTACTGTAACGCCTCTGGGGAGAGCTATCAGACTACGGGAAATGATTTTTCTGATCAGAAAACTATAAGAATGATAGTGGGTTGAAAACGGTATGAGTGTATTGAATCCCGCTTTGTGGACTTTGTGATCTATGTGATAAAACGGTATTGAATTCCGCTTTGTGGACTTTGTGATCTGTGTGATCTTTAGTGGAACGTGATGAGCACGGTCTGAGTGAAAACGTGCAACAGAGTGTGATAAAGTTTTTGTTGTATTACGCTCTGGCTGTTTTGGAGCACAGTAGGGAGACTCCAATGATCCTACCATTTATGGGCAACAAGTGTCTATAAGTGGTACGATTGGACCGCACGGTTGTATGTGTGACCAATAACGCAACGTGATATGAGGTCGTATATCCATGCGTAAATCTTGCCCTCATACGTGTTGTAGGGAGCACATGCAAGCGTGATTTGTGTAAAGAAAAAGGAAGGGAATTTTCTCAGGAAAATCTCTAGAGATAGGGCCTGCAACGGCTACACGTGTCTGCTAGAAGGCGGACCGGAGATACCCGGAGCAGAAGAAGTTCAGTGGAAGAGCTTTAAGGATTTCCAACGAAGTTCTGTGTTTGGTGCATTTTAGGAAGTTTTTCTGTGTTAAAAAGGTCCACAATGGCAGCCAAGTGCACAACACAGAGACGGTCGGAGGTCAGGATTCAGACTCCAGAGGCTTGCAGACCCCGAGGGTCTGCTCGGTTAGTAATGTGGGGGAAATATGGTCCCCACACTGAGACCTTTTGTGATGAATGGACACGAATGACTGCGGGGGATAAGGCACCATTTCCCGGGATAGGTAGTTTTGACTCAGAGGTGTTGCATAATTTAAGGCAAAGGATCAGTCTCATAAAATCCTGGAAACAACGAGTTAAACATGATGATTGTTTGCAGTTATGGCAACAGGAAAGTGAAATGCAAAGAAATGTAACTTACATATCTAACTTTCATCTTGAGAGGAGAGACATGGCAATGAAGAGGATTATGGTTGCAGAGAAATGGCACAATGTTGTATGATAAAAATGCACTTAGTAACTGTATTAAGAACGAAAGTAACAAATGTAATAATGTTTATAAAAATGAAAGTGTAAAAATCACAAATGTTAACCTGTGCAAGTCGCACCCCATGTCAAACTTCCCTCAGAATTATCAGCAAGAAAGTGAGCCCAGAACGATGTCGGCATCTCTTCCAGCAGCCATCCTACAAGACATCCAGGTGGACGCGACCAAATTGGTAAAGGCAATAATCAAACCCCCTAACGGAGGGTCAGGTGAGGTCGTGTCCACAGGTACGTACAATGTTTTATATCACGCACAAACAAATGTACCCCATATTGTAAGACCAAAACAAGGTGATGTAATTGAGTTTAGTCCTGTCAGGGTGATCACAGTCCCCAATGGGAAGACTGACGATCAGGGAACCATTCCCGTCAAGGACAGTGCAATGCGCCATCCCTGGTCCCGGACAGAATTGAGATCAATCATGTCTGATTACCCAGATCCTAGGAAAGATCTAACTGTATGATCAAAGATTCACAGAAGGTATATCAACTCCCTAGACAACGACATAATCATGGTATCCAAGGAATCAGGTAGGTACAGGGAAAGCGGTTGATGGTGATGAGCATCCAAGCGTTTGAGGAGGCATCAAATCAACCAAAACCCCAGGCCATTGGCACATGGAGGAACTTAAGGATTTGTGATCTGTGCAAAAGAGAAGGGCATTATGCCAGTAACTGCAACAGCCCACATAAAATCAGACCCCCTAGACATGAAAATGAGCAAAAGTTATGACACACCAAATTATAATCAGGGATCATATAGGAAGGATTTTGGGCCACACCCATAATATATAGTCAGGAAAGGTGATCATTAGGACTGATGGTAAGCCTGAGGTAACGGTTAATAAATTGGGAGGTCATTCACTGAAAGACACAGGAATGACCAGGTGAAACGTTGTAAATGTATCTGTGAAATGTTTTTTTTTCTCTCTCTCTCTATCCCCATCTCTGACGAGTATTGGTAAGAATTCACACATTGCATATCCACTTGGTCCTTGCAGAAGTCTACCAAACCCCAGCATGACCTCCGCCACAATGTATTTCTGGCCAGATACAGACAGTGGAGTAATGCAGGTGCTGGTGGGGAGGGACTGCTCAAGGAGACCATTAGACACGTAGATATGACAGCCTGATAATCTGACAATGTTTTCCTAATGCTGAACAATGTTTTAAAAAATGCTTTGATTCTCTTTTCCTATTGATGGTTAATGTCGAGTTATGTAATATATATATGCATATGAATTGTTCTCTATCTCTTTTTTTTTTTTTTGTTTTCTCTCTCTTCTCACTCATGTTTTCATGGTTTAAAGATGGTATGTCACCCCTCAGTTGGACCAATGGTAATGCCAGATTTTTGCTCCTTACAGAAAGATCGCCGGTTAGGAAGGAATATTGCATCACCAGAATGTTCGTTTGGAAGACTGAGAGACAGCACCTTTGAGAGGACAGCAGAACAAGAAGAACAACAAGACGAGAGAACTTATTATCGTAACAAGTTCTCTCCCCCTCAAACTGATTTCTTATACCCCCTTTACAAATTTCTTCTTTTCTCCTCCTGTAAGATGGACTTGCCCCAAGAGACTGTGATATGGATTTTCCTGTTGACCAGAACAGTCTGTTTCGGTGAGAGTACCAGGGAGGTCGAGAAAGGATCCAGAAAGGTCCTGATGACTGAGACGGAGGTGTAAATTTCCAATAGCAACCCAATCACCAAGCAAAGGCGAGTACCGGGCACGATCTAACAACCATGTTATTTGTAAACAATTGTGAAGGATTGTTAGTTCAAAAAGAAAACTGTATCTGTAGGCTCTGTGACAATGGTTGAGGATGGATGCATAAAGAAATGCCAATCCAGTTTTAATATCCATATGGACCGGCATCCATTGAGTGACTATCACTCCTTAGTGGGTAGCGTGTTAAATAAAACAGATTGTTGGTTATGCTCTCAAGTACCTCAAGGTCATAGCAAATCAGGGCTAGTACCATTTCCTTTAACGGTAAGGGAGGTACTTGAGCTAAAGGGTGGGAGACCGGTGGACAGGAGGTTTAATATCTCCAGCCCTCCTAGTTTGAAGCTCCACCAATACCATGTGGATAGGTCCCTATTATGTTTTAACATCTCCAATCCCCGAAAGCCGGGAAATTGGGAAGTGTCATGGAGCAACCAAACCATGACCTTTTCGCATAGAGCAGATAGAATGCCTACAGATACAGAGCTTGTACGCCACATAGCCAGTAGAGGAAAATCTTTCCGGTATAGGTATACCTTAGGAAATAGGATTACGAGAGTTGGAGAAGTATCACCAGGATACTGTGCACATATCGTACAAACTGATACGTGTACTAAACAGATGGGAGAATTAGGGTTAGGAGAGTTCACATGGAAAATGTGTAACATGGTAATGACATATTCCGTCCCATATGTTCTCCCCGATGATGCATATTTCATATGCGGGAGTAAGGCGTATGAGCGGCTTGCCCCAAACTCTGAAGGATTGTGTTATATTGGAAAAGTACTACCTGAGGTAATGAGTCTAAGGAGTGAGGAAACTGTAATCCCAATGGATTTGATTTATGACCCAACGGTAGAAACAATGATGTAATGAAAATGCGATTATACGGTCCGTTTCTTTCACCTGTTTTTCCCCAAGATAAAAAGACCCCCTTGGACGAGGAAGTTGACGAGACGCTATACAGACAACGAATAGACCAAAGAAGAAGTTTTGACAACCTTTGATACGGACATTTGATGAACTTTGCCATGGATCCCCAGTTTCCCTAGAATTCTTAAACTTACGCTAGCCCAACATTTCTTTGTAAATCTAATGGCATTGACAAAGCTTTTTGCTCGCGCCAAATGGGCAAAACAGCGCAAAGAAGACGACTTTCAACTGATACCGAACAAAACTTCAACCGACAGATGTACATTAACCTGACATAGAATACCACTGCATTTTCCATAAGTGTTCTTTATTTTTATCTCTATAACCCTCAGGTAATGACACACATAGTCGATAGGGAATACAGGCACAGATATCAGCAATCACATACCTCCCCCATTCATGTATCATCAACTAAAATGTGCTCCCCCATTTTGTTACAACCACAGCCGAAATGAGCTCGGTAAAGTTTGACAGCCCATCCACAGACCCTTAGTACGGGAT
Organism: Pseudophryne corroboree; assembly: GCF_028390025.1. NCBI lineage: Eukaryota > Metazoa > Chordata > Amphibia > Anura > Myobatrachidae > Pseudophryne > Pseudophryne corroboree. Next base: position 1,141,864,875 of record NC_086444.1, read on the forward strand.
AAGAAGGAATTCAAATGTATACTTCGCAATACCTCGAAGCTTGATGTACAACACGTACGGCACGATGATACATGACCCCCCAAACATGGATTCATACATACATACTTCTGCTATCTCACTAGGTCATACCTTTTTCCCACCTTCTTCTCTCCTCCCTTACCCAATCATAGAAATGTATTTACATATGACATATATTTTTCTCTTTTTGAAATGTTTTAGGAAGTGGCAGTTATTGGTGACTGCCAAAGGGTGGACTGTCAAAGTCAAAAATATTACATAGAGAGAACATTCAAACCACACACACATTTAAGTCGCTATACTTGCAAATATGCGCAGCGAGCACAGCAATATATGGAAACACACGCATTTGCTCGGACATGGCACGGAGATGGATTCGGCGCTTGTTTCATACAGTACATGGTTATAATAATGTCAAGCACCAGACATCATGGAGATTTAGAATTGGCTGATGAATTGATGTCATGAATACGTATCATTTGAACAGAACCAGATGTGCCCATCATGTTTGGTATTGAAGCAAGCAGAATGATGTGTGGGTTAGTTTGATGCTGGTTGTGAAGTTGTGGGACATTGCAGCAGATAGATATGATTATATGTATAAAAGCTAAGATCACATTGTTAGAACAATGGATGCTCAAGACAACCTTTTACTAAGTTTTCAGGGCTGAACCTGATCAGCATATACAAAGAAAGAAAGACCCCTCCCCCAGGTACTGGTCAAACAGGAAGGTAGTGGTCAGGTGTGGCCTCAGAGAACAGATGTAATGTAGCTACACTCAGAACAAAGCACACAGCAAGCATGGCTGGATCATCACCGGGCTCCTTAGAAAAGACTAAGTATCATCTCAATATCTCATGGCTGATTGGCATAGAATAGTTTTAAATATGTGTTTGTAGCAATGTAGTTGTAGAATGGTTGGCATAGATTAGTTAGTTTGGAAATACAAATGGCTTAAGGTTAACGAGGTTTGGGCAGTTGTGTGATTGTTGGGTGTTTGTGGATACTCTGTGAAGTCTGTGATGAATTGGAACAGTATACAATCTGTAGCATAGTATTTGTGGTATTTGTTTGCCTAATGGAGATTTAAAATAGATTGTGCTGGTTAGTTATACTATATATCTTGTTAATCATAAATACCACCATGCAGTTACGTTTGTGTTAATTACATTGTGATCTGGTCTTGTGATGAATATGCTCTGGTTATTGAGATACTGAAGTTGTTTGGAATGTGAAATTATAAGATGGTTCTAGGAAGTTGGATTACATTGTGAAAGGTGATTTAGATTGTTTGGAATTGTAAAATCAGAACATATGCATTGTTTTGAGGCTTGGACATTTTGGAATAAAATGGAGTCTTGTGTTTTCTGCTATGTGATTGTGGTGTAGTAGAGAGTGCCATGTGTTTGGACCTGCAAATCTAAAATGGCTGCTGCCGGGTATTTTCCCCTCCCCCTTTCAGCCATGTGGTGTAGTCTTTGGAATCAAGTGGAGTTTTCCCAAAATGGAGTCTAGCTTCTGCCCCATGCGGCATTGTAGGGACAATTGTGTTGCTGGGTGTCGTGTATATAGGGACAGGCAGCATGGGTAAGCTCAAGTACTTTCTAAACAAAGATTCTCAGCATTGACTGACTGCGCAGCGATTGTTCCTCACATGTGTAAGCTTTCTCTGCAATCATATTTGTCTTCTTGTTATTGTGAGCCATTTCTTTCTCTCTCTCTCTTCTCCTCTCCCCCTCTTATTTTCCCTTAAACGTAATTGTATTGTATTGTATTTCCCGTGTAGTTATCTGGTTAGGTAGTCTATGTTATATTGTAGTGTATGGCTTGTATTGTGTTAAATTCTTTTGCAAGTATATCATTCATAATATATATTTAGGCGTTGGACCCTGAGCACGGTATCTGTGTATTTCTTATAGTATTAAGTAATCTCAGAGCGTCGGTGACGCTCGAACAGCTTTTGAGGTAATAAGGTTATACTGTGTTGCATTTACACTCTACCACTACACAGAGGTTTACAGTATAAGTACATTCCTTAAGGTATAGTTAAGGGAGTACCCTTGCGGTACTTTTTGCGCCAATTGCGTACTGTGTTCTTTAACCTTTAATGTGTTTTTAATAAGATAAATATTTAGCTTTGTTACGTCACATGGCGTAAGGCTTTGGCATTCTGGGCAAATGGGACTCCCAGAGGGAGGGAGAAACAGTACCGCTGCTTGCACAATGTAATCACCATTGATGGTTTACTTCCATTGTTGTAAAATACCAATACCCTTCGATGGCCATCCCTTGTCTGGACCATGTAGTGGATTGTTAGTTTGGTTGTAACATAACAAGATACTCATGCTGATATCTGTCAGTTGATGATTAGTTTATGTTATTTCAATCAGTTTTTTCTTAGACAGTCAACGCATTTTGAAAACATTCATGTTGTGAATTAGTATTGTGTATATGTGTATACTGTATGTGGGTCTGTGTGTCCATGTGTTAGGGAATATAGATTGAAAGCTGCACTTGGGCAGGGACTTTGGGCCTGATTCAGATATGGATAAAAAACACGATTTTTTTCTTCGTTGCATGATTATCGTCAGTCTGTGCATTTACCTAGGTTGCCCTGCTCATGTGCTACGATGGTCTTCAGATGGTGGCTGGAGAGAGTATTTGACAGTCAGGAATCATTTGGTGAGGTAATGGTGAGTGGATGCAAAAATGTAGGTGTGTTGCAAGCATTTTGGTGCCATATTTCAGTCTTTATCAATAATACCGGAGGCAGCTCCAATATCTCCGGCATCTTACTTCCTGCGGCCATGCTGCACTACCATAGGGCTACTCAGAACTTCAATACTTAGAAATTCAATAATTAACTGTTGTGCAACCGATGCTGCTTATTCGAACGCAGCTGCTGTGATTTACAAAGCCACCAATGAGCAGCTCAAAACAAATCATGATGGCTCCGTCATTTGCATATTTTCCCACAGTCGTTGCATACACTTTCACAGCTGAGAATCTCGGAATCAGACCCTTTGTAAAGAACAGAACAATGGCCCTCATTCCGAGTTGATCGGTCGCAAGGCGAATTTAGCAGAGTTACACACGCTTAGTCTACGCCTACTGGGAGTGTATCTTAGCATCTTAAAAGTGCGAACGAAGTTTACGCAATATTGCGAACAAAAAAAACTTAGCAGTTTTAGAGTAGCTCCAGACTTACTCTGCCTGTGCGATCAGTTCAGTGCTTGTCGTTCCTGGTTTGACGTCACAAACACTCCCAGCGTTCGCCCAGACACTCCCCCGTTTCTCCGGCCACTCCTGCGTTTTTTCCGGAAACGGTAGCGTTTTCAGCCACACGCCCATAAAACGCAGTGTTTCCGCCCAGTAACACCCATTTCCTGTCAATCACACTACGTTCGCCGGTGCGAACAAAAAGCCGTGAGTAAAAATACTTTCTTCATAGCAGAATTACTTAGCGCAGTCGCAGTGCGAACATTGCGCATGCGCTCTAAGCTGATTTTCACTGCGATGCGAAAAAAAAGAACGAGCGAACGACTCGGAATGAGGGCCAATATTTTGTGCTGCATAAATACCTGATCAGAAATAAATACAAACATTTTGAATCGCTAAGAGATGTCTTGGTTTTTAAAATAATTGTTAGATAGATTCATCAAACTTTATATTCATTAAAAAAAAATCTTCCATGTACAGCAATTACAGCTTTGCAGACATCTGGCATTCAAGCTGAAGATATTCAAAGGAGATTTGTACCCATGACTTCTGTAGCGCTGCCCTGAGATGCGATTGGCTTGTAGGGCATTTTCCCTGACCTTACTGTCAAGCTCATCTCACAAAAGCTCAGTAGGATTGAGGTCTGGTTCTGTTTCTGCTCCAAATAGTCTTTGCATAATACAGAGTTACGCTTAGGGACATGGGGCCAGATTCATGTTTGTAAGTAAAGAAAAGAAGTAAGTAACTGGCTAAAAACCATGCTGCACTGCAGGTGGGGCAGATGTAACATGTGCAGAGAGATTTAGATTTGGGTGAGGTGTGTTCATACTGAAATCTAAATTGCAGTGTAAAATTGTGGGCTACATGCAAAAGCAGCCAGTATTTAACCTGCACAGAAAAATATATATGTATTTGCTCCCTTTGTTCCAGACACAAAGTTACTTACTGTTTTGCTTTACTTACAAACATGAATCAAGCCCATTGCCCTGCTTCATGCTGAAATTGGCACCAATCATGAGATGACCACATGGCATGGCATGACATTGTTTTGGTGAATCTTCTGGTTCAATCCCACCTTAACAGCACCAATAGAGCCTCCATCAACATTTCCCCGCCCCGCCCACTCTGTTCCCCTTTCCCTCTCTACTGCCCTACCCTGCCCCACCACCCATTCTCCATCCCATCAAACCTCCAAACTTACCCATTTCCCAAGGTTGGACTGGCCCACAGGGGGTACAGCGGAAACCCCCGGTGGGCTCCCACTGGCTAAGGGCCCACACCCTCCTCTAGGGATCAAGTTCCAGACTGTGCATTTGAATTATACATATGTTATGCTGCACAGGACTATGGTGTATTCTCTACAGCGAATTGCTGTATTAATCAGGTACATTTATCATGTATGCACTAGCAGGATTTAGTACATATATTTATGAAGGGCCCCAGCCCATGCACTCTATAATGGTGAGCCAGACATCTGTTGTGACTGCCACACTACCTCTGGAGACTGGCCACACACCTACCACTGCATGCTCTTCATGCCCCAGTCCGACACTACCATTTCCCCACGACCTGCCAGGTCCTCCTCCTCTCTGTCTCATCTCCCTAGCAATCTGAGCCATTGGACTGGTGATACACAGCCTGGCTCCCACTGCACATGCAAACTCAACACAGAAAATAACTTAAAAGATTATTATATGGATGAGCTAAGAGAGTTTTCTATAAGGACACTGCAGTAGGGGCTGCTATAAAGGTATCCAGTCAGAAGGTCGACAGTAGCCATGTCGGCATCCATAATAAAAGTTCTATAGCAATTACACACTTATGCCCGCTGGTTTGTATTGAGATGCCACATTCAGAAACAATAAGTAAGTTTAGATTGAACAGTTCTGATTGTACGTTTCCGTAAGAAGTCCCCATAGCTATCCAGCACTATAGAAATACGAGGTATAGTTTATACTTTGATTAAAATACTTAAGCTTGCAACCCAGTGTCTAATATCCTCATGTTAACAAGTCCCTACACTCACATCTGTGCTTTAGACATCACTGAAATTATTATTATTATCCTATACTGAGAAAGCGCTGCCATATTATTAAGATCTGCAGAGTGAAGGGATCATTACATTACATTACATAAGATAGCAGAACAGATTCGTCACTGGGTGTGGTGACACCCGGTGCGCACTCTGCACTATCCCCCCGGCACCAAAAGGGGAGTGGCCTAACAAAAGGGGTGTGGCCTCACACGTGTCTCCATTTCCTCACTCCGGGGGCATGTACAGCATCCCTGGAGATGCTGACTGCCCCCCAAGGACTGGGCTGAATGCAGTTCCGGCTCTTCATTTGTGACAGGAGCCAAGTGCTGTAGGTGAATATCACACTGCTGCACTCAGCTCCTATCACCCCTTCCGATGGTGATACCCAGGTACAGGCCGCACCCCCCCGCACCCCGACTTGTGACGCCACTGTAGCAGAACAACAGTTGTAACTGGTGGTGGAGAAAGTGCAACTAGTTTAAGGCAGATGCATTATCAGCCACCAGTATCAAAGCAGCATAAGGCATCACACATCTTCTAAGCCCACCCCCAGACTCCTGTGAAACTAGCAAATGGGAGTCCAGGGGCGGGCTTAACTGGAGTGTGATGCCTTATGCTGAGACCCGGTTGCTGCACGACACCTGATGCACATTGCACTGCTGATCCCCGGGCAGGCGCGCACGCAGGGGGGGGTTCCGAGTACCCAGAAACCCCCCCCCAAGCCGCCGATCATCAACTGAACTTTTAAGTGTTTTTTTTTTTTGTGTGTACATCGCGGACAGTGTCTCCCTCTGCGCAGGCCAGCTGCACACTGAGCTGGCTACTGCATGTAGGGGGAGCTGCAGCAGCTCCTCTCAGGCAGAGTCACTCAGTGCAAGCAGCCAGCCGCGCCACGGGACTTGAGCGGCGCAGTCAGCGGGGACTCGGACCAGCGGCGGTGAGTGACGGATCATCTCGCGGCCAGTGAGTGCGGGAACGGGGGGGGGGGGGGAGAGCAGCCAGCAGGGACCCGGACCAGCGGCGGTGACGGATCATCATCTCGCGGCTACCAGTGAGTGCGGGAACGGGGGCAGGGGGGTGCTGGGGGGAACTTGGGGGACCTGGTGCGTCTACCACCAACTGTATGTCAGGGGTTGAAGGAGGGGCACTCTGAAAATAAATTGCTGCAGTGATTGTACCTCCCCCAGCCATCACTGTTTATGCAAGTAGCGTGTCATGTCATGTGTATAGGTGCTGGGGGCTGTGCTTCCTGTTAATGGGTGTGTGTATATGTATTGTGTGCATGTATATTGTGTATGTATGTGTGAATGTACTGTATGTTGTGTGTGTGTGTATATATGTTCTGTGTGCATGTATACTATGTGTTTATGTATGTATGCATGTAAGCTGTGTTTATGTATGTGTGCATGTATACTGTGTGTCTATGCATGTATGTATACTGTGTGTGCATGTATGTATACTGTGTGTGCATGTGTATTGCGTGTCTATGCATGTATGTGTGCTGTGTGCATGTATACTGTGTGTCTATGCATGTATGTATACTGTGTGTGCATGTATGTATACTGTGTGTGCATGTGTATTGCGTGTCTATGCATGTATACTGTGTGTCTCTGCATGTATGTATGCTGCTTGCATGTATGCTGTGCAAGTACGTATGCTGTGTGCATGTACAGTATGTATGTATGCTGTGTTCGTAAGTATGCTACTGTACAGTATGTGTGTGTATGCATTTCTATGTACACAGATGTACTGTATATGTGTGTACACACACACACATGTTATATTTATATATATATATATATATATACACACATATACATAGCTTGTGCTGTGTGTGTGTGTGTATATATATATATATATATGTTTATATACTGTGCTGTGTGTATGTGTGTGTGTGTGTGTGTGTATATATATATATATATACATACATACATACATACATACAATCGTGTACGGTGGCACTCAGGCAAATAAAGACAGGACAACAGCCTCTGTAACCAACATTTCAAAGACTCCTCTTTTTCGTCAGGGCATGGCCACAGAGGCTGTTGTCCTGTCTTTATTTGCCTGAGTGCCGCCGTACACGATTGTTCGCTTGGGGGAGCTGTGGAGGTCTCCTTGAACGGAAGGCAACGAGAAAGGTACCGTTTTGTAATGCGGAGAACTGCCGGGCTCACTGTGATAGATATATATATATATATATATATTATAGTATATATATTATAGTATATGGTCGGAAACCCCCCTATGAAAATCCTGCGTTTGCTACTGCCGGGGGAACCAGCAAGCACATTTATTACATACATCAGAACATATATATTTATATTATATATGTGATAAGCGGTTCCCCCCTGCACTTTATGGTTGGCGCTGCCGCTGGTATTAACAACTATTTATTCTCTGAATCAGACCAAACATGCAAAATAGAAAAGAAATACAGTATGTCCACACAAAACTTTTTAGGGGACCACCCGCACGGCAATATCAATACAATAAAAGAACATTTGCTGTCTGTAGTTATCCTCGCCAGTTCAGGGCTGAATATATCTGGCACAATAGATGAAGTATTGGTTGATGTCTTCATCAAACAATTTATACACAAACCCAACATCAAGGTTCCTCATGTTCTGAAAGACGTGCTGCTGATCCCAGATCACATGAAAGTGTTAGCTCTTTGTGACAATGGACAATTCACTTTGTTTCACTGTGTTTTAGATACAAACACATTGTAAGTTTAATTGCAGAGAAGCAGTTTGAACAATTCTGTGTATGGGACTGCTTACAACAATACAAAAACTATAAAAGGAAGAAATGAACTACAAAAGAAAGAATTGTAGATCTTTTTCCAAAGGATTGCTTTCTCATTTTTATAGTGCTGACATATTGCATTGTGATGTACTGGTTATTTATTCATTTACATTGGTTCATGGCTCAGGGGAGTTTACATTCTGACTCTCCCAATAAAGATAGGCACTAAGTGGTCTATTTACAAAGCGGGTTATTCAAACCCAGCCGCAACAGCAGCCCGCAGCACAGTTTGCCAGTGGCAGCAAACTGCGCAATGCGCAACGGGCGAATGGCAGCAGTGCAGCCATACACATTGCGGTCGCAATGTGATTGACAAGCAAAGATATTGCGGGCACGGGGTCGGGAAAACTGAGGGCGGGCCGGGTCCATTTTCGGGACGGTTGTGTGATGTCACATGCAACCGCTCTGAAAAAAAAAGGCCATCGATAGCCAGGGATCAACCTTAGATTGGGTGCGATCGCCATTACATTGCGGATGCAGTGGGAGGCGGCCCCACACATGCTGGCCACATTGCCCTGTGCTGGGCGTCCCTCAACATGTGCAGAGATAAACACAGATCTGGCTGCCTATCAGCTGCTAACTGTAAGTTAGAAGGGGGTGTCGAAGTCGAAAATATTATACCCACATGCATTACGTACAAACACCACACAGAGTGGCCTCCGTGCGTGTGCTCGTTCTGCCGTGCGTGCGCATACCCGCACGTTGCATATATTGGCTCACGAAGTCCTGCATCTTAACGCGTGGTATGAGTAAATACGGTAGCATACGCATTCGCATGGAAAAGCCACAAAGACATATCTGATATTTAATCCACATAGGGGGTAATTCCAAGTTGATCGCAGCAGGAACTTTTTTAGCAGTTGGGCAAAACCATGTGCACTGCAGGGGAGGCAGATATAACATGTGCAGAGAGAGATAGATTTGGGTGTGGTGAGTTCAATCTGCAATCTAAATTGCAGTGTAAAAATAAAGCAGCCAGTATTTACCCTGCACAGAAACAAAATAACCCACCCAAATCTAACTCTCTCTGCACATGTTATATCTGCCTCCCCTGCAGTGCACATGGTTTTGCCCAACTGCTAAAAATTTTCCTGCTGCGATCAACTTGGAATTACCCCCATAGTGCATAATTTACACATAGCCTACATGCACCACACCAGCAAGTTATATTTACTTTAGAAATGGAACAATAGAGATATTCAACTTTACAGGATGTGAGGGGACAGAAATAGGTCAGAACATAGTGTTTGGTATCCACATGTACAGTAATTCAAGGGCAATATTCCGATTGCAATTTGCAGATAATCACATGCTCCTGCGCATAGTTATACGCAGGAATACAATATTCATATCTCACTGTATGTACTGTACTCCTGATATTCGGCGGGAACCCAGTGGAGGACATCTGCAAATACACCTGGACTAAGCATCGCCCACCTGTTCAAACCAACCTATGACCCCTCACATACTGTAAATGACCAGCTCTTTGACCTATGGATGAAGAGATTACAGTTTCCTTTGTTTCATGCTTTGGACCATTGTATAAAAACCATGCCTCCTGGCCGGCCTCAGTCTATTCTCTGTAGGTCATCTTTCCAGATTGACTGAGGACTGGAACCGGGTGGCGCAGGCGAACAAACATATGTATCCATTGGTTGTAGCCTTTTCTCTTGTATTATTGTATTTCTCTAACGTCCTAGTGGATGCTGGGGACTCCGTAAGGACCATGGGGAATAGACGGGCTCCGCAGGAGACTGGGTACTCTAAGAAAGATTTAGTACTACTGGTGTGCACTGGCTCCTCCCTCTATGCCCCTCCTCCAGACCTCAGTTAGAATCTGTGCCTGGAAGAAGCTGGGTGCATTTTAGTGAGCTCTCCTGAGCTTGCTATTAAGAAAGTATTTTAGTTAGGTTTTTTATTTTCAGAGAGCTTCTGCTGGCAACAGACTCTCTGCTATGTGGGACTGAGGGGAGAGAAGCAAACCTACTAACTGCGGCTAGGTTGCGCTTCTTAGGCTACTGGACACCATTAGCTCCAGAGGGATCGAACACAGGAACTTGGTCGTCCGTTCCCGGAGCCGCGCCGCCGTCCCCCTCGCAGAGCCAGAAGACAGAAGCCGGCGGGTTGAAGCAAGAAGACGTCAAAATCGGTGGCAGAAGACTCCTGTCTTCATATGAGGCAGCGCACAGCACTGCAGCTGTGCACCATTGCTTCCACACTAACCCACACACTCCGGTCACTGTAGGGTGCAGGGCGCAGGGGGGGGGTCCCTGGGCAGCAATTGAGTACCTCCTGGCAAAAAGCAGCATATATACAGCTGGGCACTGTAATATGCATGAGCCCCCGCCATTATTTTTATACAAAATCGCGGGACAGAAGCCCGCCACTGAGGGGGCGGGGCTTCTTCCTCAGCACTCACCAGCGCCATTTTCTCTCCACAGCTCCGCTGAGAGGAAGCTCCCCAGGCTCTCCTCTGCAGACTCATGGTAGAAAGAGGGTAAAAAGAGAGGGTGGGGGGCACATAAATTTAGCACATTAATCATATATACAGCAGCCACTGGGTAAACACTAAGTTACTGTGTAATTCCTGGGTTATATAGCGCTGGGGTGTGTGCTGGCATACTCTCTCTGTCTCTCCAAAAGGCCTTGTGGGGGTCCTGTCCTCATATAGAGCATCCCCTGTGTGTGTGGTGTGTCAGTACGCTTGTGTCGACATGTTTGACGAGGAGGGCTATGTGGAGGCAGAGCAGGTGCAGATGAATGACGTGTCTCCGCCGACGGCGCCGACACCTGATTGGATGGATATGTGGAAGGTGTTAAATGATAATGTAAACTCCTTGCATAAAAGGTTGGATAAAGCTGAAACCTTGGGACAGTCGGGGTCTCAGCCCATGCCTGATCCTACAGCGCAGAGGCCGTCAGGGTCTCAGAAGCGCCCACTATCCCAAATTATTGACACAGATATCAACACGGATTCTGACTCCAGTGTCGATGGCGATGATGCAAAATTACAGCCTAAAATGGCTAAAGCCATCCGCTACATGATTATAGCTATGAAGGATGTATTGCACATATCAGAGGTAAACCCTGTCCCTGACAAGAGGGTTTATATGTTTGGGGAGAAAAAGCAAGAGGTGACTTTTCCCCCTTCACATGAGTTAAATGAGTTATGTGAAAAAGCGTGGGATTCCCCTGATAGGAAAGTGCTGATTTCCAAAAGGTTACTTATGGCGTACCCTTTCCCGCCAACGGACAGGATGCGCTGGGAATCCTCCCCTAGGGTAGACAAAGCTCTGACACGCTTATCTAAGAAGGTGGCCCTGCCGCCACAGGATACGGCCTCCCTAAAGGATCCTGCGGATAGGAAGCAGGAAAGTATCCTGAAGTCTGTTTATACACATTCAGGTACTATACTGAGGCCGGCAATTGCGTCGGCCTGGATGTGTAGTGCTGTAGCAGCATGGACAGATAATCTGTCTGAGGAACTGGATACCTTGGACAAGGATACTATTTTACTGACCCTGGGGCATATAAAAGACGCTGTCCTATATATGAGGGATGCCCAGAGGGACATTTGCCTACTGGGCTCTAGAATAAATGCAATGTCAATTTCTGCCAGAAGGGTCCTGTGGACTCGGCAATGGACAGGTGATGCCGACTCCAAAAAGCACATGGAGGTTTTACCTTACAAGGGTGAGGAATTGTTTGGGGACGGTCTCTCGGACCTAGTTTCCACAGCTACGGCTGGGAAGTCAAATTTTTTGCCATATATTCCATCACAGCCTAAGAAAGCACCGTATTACCAAATGCAGTCCTTTCGATCACAAAAAAGCAAGAATGTCAGAGGTGCATCCTTTCTTGCCAGAGGCAGGGGTAGAGGAAAGAAGCTGCACCATACAGCTAGTTCCCAGGAACAGAAGTCCTCCCCGGCTTCCGCTAAATCCACCGCATGACGCTGGGGCTCCACAGGTGGAGCCAGGAGCGGTGGGGGCGCGTCTCAGAAATTTCAGCCACCAGTGGGTTCGCTCACAGGTGGATCCCTGGGCTATACAGATTGTGTCTCAGGGATACAAGCTGGAATTCGAAGTGATGCCCCCTCACCGTTACCTCAAATCGGCCCTGCCAGCTTCCCCCATGGAAAGGGAGGTAGTGTCAGCGGCAATTCACAAGTTATATCTCCAGCAGGTGGTGGTAAAGGCTCCCCTCCTTCAACAGGGAAGGGGATACTATTCCACAATGTTTGTGGTACCGAAACCGGACGGTTCGGTCAGACCCATATTGAATTTAAAGTCCCTGAACATTTATCTGAAAAGATTCAAGTTCAAAATGGAATCGCTCAGAGCGGTAATTGCAAGCCTGGAAGAGGGGGATTTTATGGTGTCTCTGGACATCAAGGATGCTTACTTGCATGTCCCCATTTATCCACCTCATCAGGAGTACCTCAGATTTGTGGTACAGGACTGTCATTACCAATTCCAGACGTTGCCGTTTGGGCTCTCCACGGCACTGAGAATATTTACCAAGGTAATGGCGGAAATGATGGTGCTCCTTCGAAAGCAAGGAATCACAATTATCCCATACTTGGACGATCTCCTCATAAAGGCGAGGTCCAGAGAGCAGTTGCTGATCAGCGTAGCACACTCTCAGGAAGTGTTGCAACAGCACGGCTGGATTCTGAATATCCCAAAGTCGCAGCTGATTCCTACGACGCGTCTGCCCTTTCTGGGCATGACTCTGGACACAGACCAGAAGAAGGTGTTTCTCCCGGCGGAGAAGGCTCAGGAGCTCGTGACTCTAGTCAGAGACCTCTTAAAACCGAAACAGGTGTCGGTGCATCACTGCACGCGAGTCCTGGGAAAGATGGTGGCATCATACGAAGCCATTCCCTTCGGCAGGTTCCATGTGAGGATCTGTCAGTGGGATCTGTTGGACAAGTGGTCCGGATCGCATCTTCAGATGCATCGGCTGATCACCCTATCCCCCAGGGCCAGGGTGTCTCTTATGTGGTGGCTGCAGAGTGCTCACCTTATCGAGGGCCGCAGGTTCGGCATACAGGACTGGGTCCTGGTGACCACGGATGCAAGCCTCCGAGGATGGGGGGCAGTCACTCAGGGAAGAAACTTCCAAGGGTTGTGGTCAAGTCAGGAGGCTTGTCTGCACATAAATATCCTGGAACTAAGGGCCATATACAACGCCCTGAGTCAAGCGGAGCCTCTGCTTCGCAACCAACCGGTGCTGATTCAGTCAGACAACATCACCGCAGTGGCTCATATAAACCGCCAGGGCGGCACAAGAAGCAGGGTGGCGATGGCGGAAGCCACCAGGATTCTTCGTTGGGCGGAGAATCACGTGCAAGCACTGTCAGCAGTGTTCATTTCGGGAGTGAACAACTGGGAAGCAGACTTCCTCAGCAGGCACGACCTCCACCCGGGAGAGTGGGGACTTCATCAAGAAGTCTTCACGCAGATTACAAATCAAAGGGAACTGCCACAGGTGGACATGATGGCATCCCGCCTCAACAAAAACTAAAAAGGTATTGCGCCAGGTCAAGGGACCCTCAGGCGATAGCTGTGGACGCACTAGTGACACCGTGGGTGTTCCAGTCGGTCTATGTATTTCCTCCTCTTCCTCTCATACCCAAGGTGCTGAGAATCGTAAGAAAAAGAGGAGTGAGAACAATACTCATTGTTCCGGATTGGCCAAGAAGGACTTGGTACCCGGAACTGCAAGAAATGCTCACAAAGGACGAATGGCCTCTACCTCTCAGACAGGACCTGTTGCAACAGGGGCCCTGTCTGTTCCAAGACTTACCGCGGCTGCGTTTGACGGCATGGCGGTTGAACGCCGGATCCTAGCAGAAAAAGGCATTCCGGATGAAGTTATTCCTATGCTAATAAAGGCTAGGAAGGACGTGACAGCAAAACACTATCACCGTATATGGCGAAGATATGTTGCTTGGTGTGAGGCCAGGAAGGCCCCTACAGAGGAATTCCAGCTGGGCCGGTTCCTGCACTTCCTACAGTCTGGAGTGACTATGGGCTTGAAGTTGGGGTCCATAAAGGTCCAGATTTCAGCCTTATCCATTTTCTTTCAAAAAGAACTGGCTTCTCTTCCTGAGGTTCAGACGTTTGTTAAGGGAGTGCTGCATATTTAGCCCCCTTTTGTGCCACCAGTGGCACCTTGAGATCTCAACGTGGTGTTGGGTTTCCTGAAATCCCACTGGTTTGAGCCACTTAAGACTGTGGAGCTAAAGTATCTCACGTGGAAGGTGGTCATGCTATTGGCCTTAGCTTCGGCTAGGCGTGTGTCAGAATTAGTGATGTGCACCGGACATTTTTCGGGTTTTGTGTTTTGGTTTTGGATTCGGTTCCGCGGCCGTGTTTTGGATTCAGACGCGTTTTGGCAAAACCTCACCGAAATTTTTTTGTCGGATTCGGGTGTGTTTTGGATTCGGGTGTTTTTTTTAAAAAAACGAAAAAACAGCTTAAATCATAGAATTTGGGGGTCATTTTGATCCCATAGTTTTATTAACCTCAATAACCATAATTTCCACTCATTTCCAGTCTATTCTGAACACCTCACACCTCACAATATTATTTTTAGTTCTAAAATTTGCACCGAGGTCGCTGGATGGCTAAGCTAAGCGACCCAAGTGGCCGACACAAACACCTGGCCCATCTAGGAGTGGCACTGCAGTGTCAGGCAGGATGGCACTTCAAAAAAATTGTCCCCAAACAGCACATGATGCAAAGAAAAAAAGAGGCGCACCAAGGTCGCTGAGTGACTAAGCTAAGCGACACAAGTGACCGACACAAACACCTGGCCCATCTAGGAGTGGCACTGCAGTGTCAGGCAGGATGGCACTTCAAAAAAATTGTCCCCAAACAGCACATGATGCAAAGAAAAAAAGAGGCGCACCAAGGTCGCTGTGTGACTAAGCTAAGCGGCACAAGTGGCCGACACAAACACCTGGCTCATCTAGGAGTGGCACTGCAGTGTCAGGCAGGATGGCACTTCAAAAAAATAGTCCCTAAACAGCACATGATGCAAAGAAAAATGAAAGAAAAAAGAGGTGCAAGATGGAATTGTCCTTGGGCCCTCCCACCCACCCTTATGTTGTATAAACAGGACATGCACACTTTAACGAACCCATCATTTCAGCGACAGGGTCTGCCACACGACTGTGACTGAAATGACTGGTTGGTTTGGGCCCCCACCAAAAAAAGAAGCAATCAATCTCTCCTTGCACAAACTGGCTCTACAGAGGCAAGATGTCCACCTCATCATCATCCTCCGATTCCTCACCCCTTTCACTGTGTACATCCCCCTCCTCACAGATTATTAATTCGTCCCCACTGGAATCCACCATCTCAGGTCCCTGTGTACTTTCTGGAGGCAATTGCTGCTGGTGAATGTCTCCACGGAGGAATTGATTATAATTAATTTTGATGAACATCATCTTCTCCACATTTTCTGGAAGTAACCTCGTACGCTGATTGCTGACAAGGTGAGCGGCTGCACTAAACATAAACACTCTTTCGGAGTACACACTGGAGGGAGGGCAACTTAGGTAGAATAAAGCCAGTTTGTGCAAGGGCCTCCAAATTGCCTCTTTTTCCTGCCAGTATAAGTACGGACTGTGTGACGTGCCTACTTGGATGCGGTCACTCATATAATCCTCCACCATTCTTTCAATGGTGAGAGAATCATATGCAGTGACAGTAGACGACATGTCCGTAATCGTTGTCAGGTCCTTCAGTCCGGACCAGATGTCAGCATCAGCAGTCGCTCCAGACTGCCCTGCATCACCGCCAGCGGGTGGGCTCGGAATTCTGAGCCTTTTCCTCGCACCCCCAGTTGCGGGAGAATGTGAAGGAGGAGATGTTGTTGACAGGTCGCGTTCCGCTTGACTTGACAATTTTCTCACCAGCAGGTCTTTCAACCCCAGCAGACTTGTGTCTGCCGGAAAGAGAGATCCAAGGTAGGCTTTAAATCTAGGATCGAGCACGGTGGCCAAAATGTAGTGCTCTGATTTCAACAGATTGACCACCCGTGAATCCTTGTTAAGCGAATTAAGGGCTCCATCCACAAGTCCCACATGCCTAGCGGAATCGCTCCGTGTTAGCTCCTCCTTCAATGTCTCCAGCTTCTTCTGCAAAAGCCTGATGAGGGGAATGACCTGACTCAGGCTGGCAGTGTCTGAACTGACTTCACGTGTGGCAAGTTCAAAGGGCATCAGAACCTTGCACAACGTTGAAATCATTCTCCACTGCGCTTGAGACAGGTGCATTCCACCTCCTATATCGTGCTCAATTGTATAGGCTTGAATGGCCTTTTGCTGCTCCTCCAACCTCTGAAGCATATAGAGGGTTGAATTCCACCTCGTTACCACTTCTTGCTTCAGATGATGGCAGGGCAGGTTCAGTAGTTTTTGGTTGTGCTCCAGTTTTCTGTACGTGGTGCCTGTACGCCGAAAGTGTCCCGCAATTCTTCTGGCCACCGACAGCATCTCTTGCACGCCCCTGTCGTTTTTTAAAAAATTCTGCACCACCAAATTCAAGGTATGTGCAAAACATGGGACGTGCTGGAATTTGCCCAGATTTAATGCACACACAATATTGCTGGCGTTGTCCGATGCCACAAATCCACAGGAGAGTCCAATTGGGGTAAGCCATTCCGCGATGATCTTCCTCAGTTGCCGTAAGAGGTTTTCAGCTGTGTGCGTATTCTGGAAACCGGTGATACAAAGCGTAGCCTGCCTAGGAAAGAGTTGGCGTTTGCGAGATGCTGCTACTGGTGCCGCCGCTGCTGTTCTTGCGGCGGGAGTCCATACATCTACCCAGTGGGCTGTCACAGTCATATAGTCCTGACCCTGCCCTGCTCCACTTGTCCACATGTCCGTGGTTAAGTGGACATTGGGTACAGCTGCATTTTTTAGGACACTGGTGACTCTTTTTCTGAGGTCTGTGTACATTTTCGGTATCGCCTGCCTAGAGAAATGGAACCTAGATGGTATTTGGTACCGGGGACACAGTACCTCCAACAAGTCTCTAGTTGGCTCTGCAGTAATGATGGATACCGGAACCACGTTTCTCACCACCCAGGATGTCAAGGCCTCAGTTATCCGCTTTGCAGTAGGATGACTGCTGTGATATTTCATCTTCCTCGCAAAGGACTGTTGGACAGTCAATTGCTTGGTGGAAGTAGTACAAGTGGTCTTACGACTTCCCCTCTGGGGTGACCATCGACTCCCAGCAGCAACAACAGCAGCGCCAGCAGCAGTAGGCGTTACACGCAAGGATGCATCGGAGGAATCCCAGGCAGGAGAGGAATCATCAGAATTGCCAGTGACATGGCCTGCAGGACTATTGGCATTCCTGGGGAAGGCGGAAATTGACACTGAGGGAGTTGGTGGGGTGGTTTGCGTGAGCTTGGTTACAAGAGGAAGGGATTTACTGGTCAGTGGACTGCTTCCGCTGTCGCCCAAAGTTTTTGAACTTGTCACTGACTTATTATGAATGCGCTGCAGGTGACGTATAAGGGAGGATGTTCCGAGGTGGTTAACGTCCTTACCCCTACTTATTACAGCTTGACAAAGGGAACACACGGCTTGACACCTGTTGTCCGCATTTCTGGTGAAATACTTCCACACCGAAGAGCTGATTTTTTTGGTATTTTCACCAGGCATGTCAACGGCCATATTCCTCCCACGGACAACAGGTGTCTCCCCGGGTGCCTGACTTAAACAAACCACCTCACCATCAGAATCCTCCTGGTCAATTTCCTCCCCAGCGCCAGCAACACCCATATCCTCCTCATCCTGGTGTACTTCAACACTGACATCTTCAATCTGACTATCAGGAACTGGACTGCGGGTGCTCCTTCCATCACTTGCAGGGGGCGTGCAAATGGTGGAAGGCGCATGCTCTTCACGTCCAGTGTTGGGAAGGTCAGGCATCGCAACCGACACAATTGGAGTCGGACTCTCCTTGTGGATTTGGGATTTCGAAGAACGCACAGTTCTTTGCGGTGCTACTGCTTTTGCCAGCTTGAGTCTTTTCATTTTTCTAGCGAGAGGCTGAGTGCTTCCATCCTCATGTGAAGCTGAACCACTAGCCATGAACATAGGCCAGGGCCTCAGCCGTTCCTTGCCACTCCGTGTGGTAAATGGCATATTGGCAAGTTTACGCTTCTCCTCCGACAATTTTATTTTAGGTTTTGGAGTCCTTTTTTTACTGATATTTGGTGTTTTGGATTTGACATGCTCTGTACTATGACATTGGGCATCGGCCTTGGCAGACGACGTTGCTGGCATTTCATCGTCTCGGCCATGACTAGTGGCAGCAGCTTCAGCACGAGGTGGAAGTGGATCTTGATCTTTCCCTAATTTTGGAACCTCAACATTTTTGTTCTCCATATTTTAATAGGCACAACTAAAAGGCACCTCAGGTAAACAATGGAGATGGATGGATACTAGTATACAATTATGGATGGACTGCCGAGTGCCGACACAGAGGTAGCTACAGCCGTGGACTACTGTACTGTGTCTGCTGCTAATATAGACTGGTTAATAAAGAGATGTAGTATGTATGTATAAAGAAGAAAGAAAAAAAAACCACGGGTAGGTGGTATACAATTATGACGGACTGCCGAGTGCCGACACAGAGGTAGCTACAGCCGTGGACTACTGTACTGTGTCTGCTGCTAATATAGACTGGTTGATAAAGAGATGTAGTATGTATGTATAAAGAAGAAAGAAAAAAAAACCACGGGTAGGTGGTATACAATTATGGATGGACTGCCGAGTGCCGACACAGAGGTAGCTACAGCCGTGGACTACTGTACTGTGTCTGCTGCTAATATAGACTGGTTGATAAAGAGATGTAGTATGTATGTATAAAGAAGAAAGAAAAAAAAACCACGGGTAGGTGGTATACAATTATGGATGGACTGCCGAGTGCCGACACAGAGGTAGCTACAGCCATGGACTACTGTACTGTGTCTGCTGCTAATATAGACTGGTTGATAAAGAGATGTAGTATGTATGTATAAAGAAGAAAGAAAAAAAAAACACGGGTAGGTGGTATACAATTATGGATGGATTGCCGAGTGCCGACACAGAGGTAGCTACAGCCGTGGACTACTGTACTGTGTCTGCTGCTAATATAGACTGGTTGATAAAGAGATGTAGTATGTATGTATAAAGAAGAAAGAAAAAAAAACCACGGGTAGGTGGTATACAATTATGGACGGACTGCCGAGTGCCGACACAGAGGTAGCTACAGCCGTGGACTACCGTACTGTACTGTGTCTGCTGCTAATATAGACTGGTTGATAATGAGATGTAGTATGTATGTATAAAGAAGAAAGAAAAAAAAACCACGGGTAGGTGGTATACAATTATGGATGGACTGCCGAGTGCCGACACAGAGGTAGCTACAGCCGTGGACTACTGTACTGTGTCTGCTGCTAATATAGACTGGTTGATAAAGAGATGTAGTATGTATGTATAAAGAAGAAAGAAAAAAAAACCACGGGTAGGTGGTATACAATTATGGACGGACTGCCGAGTGCCGACACAGAGGTAGCTACAGCCGTGGACTACTGTACTGTGTCTGCTGCTAATAAAGACTGGTTGATAATGAGATGTAGTATGTATGTATAAAGAAGAAAGAAAAAAAAACCACGGGTAGGTGGTATACAATTATGGATGGACTGCCGAGTGCCGACACAGAGGTAGCTACAGCCGTGAACTACCGTACTGTGTCTGCTGCAACTGGATGATAAATAATGATATAAAATATATATATATATATCACTACTGCAGCCGGACAGGTATATATTATATAATGACGGACCTGCTGGACACTGTCTGTCAGCAGAATTAGTTTTTTATAGAATAAAAAAAAAAACACCACACAAGTCACACGACGAGTGTTTAACTTTTTCAGGCAATCACAATATAGTATACTACTAACTATACTGGTGGTCAGTGTGGTCAGGTCACTGGTCAGTCACACTGGCAGTGGCACTCCTGCAGCAAAAGTGTGCACTGTTTAATTTTAATAATATGTACTCCTGGCTCCTGCTATAACCTATAACTGGCACTGCTCCCCAGTCTCCCCCACAATTATAAGCTGTGTGAGCACAGTCAGATATATACATAGATGATGCAGCACACTGGGCTGAGCAGTGCACACAGATATGGTATGTGACTGAGTCACTGTGTATCGTTTTTTTCAGGCAGAGAACGGATTATATTAAATAAAACTGCACTGTCTGGTGGTCACTGTGGTCAGTCACTACTAAACTCTGCACTCTCTACAGTACTCCTAAGCTCCAGTAAATCAAGTGTCTCTGTTTAAAATCAATCTCACTCTCTCTCTTCTAATCTAAATGGAGAGGACGCCAGCCACGTCCTCTCCCTATGAATCTCAATGCACGTGTGAAAATGGCGGCGACGCGCGGCTCCTTATATAGAATCCGAGTCTCGCGATAGAATCCGAGCCTCGCGAGAATCCGACAGCGTCATGATGACGTTCGGGCGCGCTCGGGTTAACCGAGCAAGGCGGGAAGATCCGAGTCGCTCGGACCCGTGAAAAAAAACATGAAGTTCGGGCGGGTTCGGATTCCGAGGAACCGAACCCGCTCATCTCTAGTGTATTCGGCCGCACGTGTAGCTACTTTGTCCTTACAGCGTGACGTCGTGCTTACACAACGTGTATGCATTTCAGAAAGGTTTAACACACACACGCTTAGAGGTTGCAGCAGCCTGAACATTTCTGTATTAAGATAGCGCTTTATCTTCCTGTAAGTTAAACCAACTTAACAGGGGCATGTCCTCCAGGAGCAGATTTAGGGGTGAGGGCACCTCTAGGCACTAAAGGAACAGCCACTCCCCTTACCCAGTTCTATTTTCATTGATTGGTTATAAGCCCTCATTTGATGATAGCCAATTTAATAGAATAAAAGAAGCTACTAACTATGATATTTTAGTATATTTTTAATGATGTGTACATACAATATTTACTAAGTAAGGCAGCTTACAGGGGAAGTATGAGCATGTCTTACTCGTCTACACTGGATGCAGTTATGTGACCGGCGGTCATTAGAGCCCTGGTCACAAAACCTCCCCCTACATCCCGCCCCCTTATAATCCCGACAGTCGGCATGCCAACTAGCAGGGACTATTCCCAAACGTGGGAGTCCATGACACCCATAGAGTGGGAATAGAACCTGTGGCGAGCTCACACATGTCCAACCCATTTACACTCCATTCAAGATGGCATATGGTACAGTATAGTGGAAATATTTTTGTTGTTACTGGTCCATTTTGGCCACACAGTACAAACACATACATCAAAGTGCCGCCCCCAACAAGTGCTGCCCATAAGCACTGATGACCTCATAGCCCGACCCCAGTTTTAGTCATTCTGAGGGCCTTGGAGATGCTGGGCTGCCCCAAGAGAATGTCATTGCCGGCAATTACACTGTGACAGCAGCACCCCGGCTCCTGTCATTGAAAAAGAGCTGACATTTTGGTGTCACCCAGTGACACCTGGGAGTGTCCCGCACCCTCCGCCACTAGGTCTATTTACTAAGCCTTGAAGAGAGAGAAACAAAGTACCAGCCAACCAGCTCCTAACTGCCATGTTACACATTGTGTTTAAAAAATGACAGTTAGGAGCTAGTTGGTTGGTACTTTGGGGCAGATGTTTTAAACCTGGAGAAGTGATAAAGCAGTGATAATAAGTGGAAGGTGGTAATGCACCAGCCAATCATTATGGGTTTGAAAAATGCCAGTTAGGAGCTCATTGGCTGATGCGTTTTCACCTTCCATTTATCATTTCTTTAACACTGCTTTATCACTTCTCCAGGCTTAATACATCTGTACCTCTATTGCCTTCCACTTTATCTCTCCCCAAGGCTTAGTAAATAGATCCCTACGTCCAATTTCACAGGAAATGTTGAGGGGGGGGGGGGTTGCGTGTGGCATATAGCAATGTCCACTGGGGGTACTACAGTGTGTTCAACACATTTGTGGTGGTGGGAGTATTTACATTATACTAATTAATAATAAGCCTAATTCACAGATGTATGTATTTGATATTTGTGTACATTTCCGATATTTACTCATGCTCACAAGCTCCAGATATGAAGGGGTGCAATGTCGCCCACAGTGTTCCAAACACTGCAACATGCTGCTGGCACTTGCAACATGAAGAGTCCCAGAAAATAGGGGTGTGACTGCCCCATCACCGGCTAAAGTAGCGTGATTTAATTAACCAGACATTCTGAGTAACTTGAGGGTTACTCAGATATCCGATAGTTGCTCAGTTGTCCTCAGATGCAGCAGTTGTCCTCAGATGCTGCAGTTGTCTTCAGCTCAGATGCAGCAGTCTACCACAGAAGTTGGCAATGGGCATCTTTTATCTCAAGACGCTTCCTGCAGGTTTTGCATAGTCTGGTACTGTCACTGTCTACGAAGGCATCCATCTCTGAATCATGGCTAGCATATCATTGTGATTACTTACTTATTGGTAAAGGTTCCCACAAGCTAGTTGTCCTGGGGTCCCCAAAATCCTTAACCTGGTTCTGCTATTGGTATGTTTTTGGATTTCAGTCAAAACTAAAGCACACGTAGGAAACCCAGTGAATATGGGGAGAACACTAAGGAGGAGGGGATTCAAATATAGGCAAACCTATAAGGGGGGGATTCAAATATGGGCAAGCATATTCTCCCATTCGAATTAGTGCAACTTCAGACAACCGTTATGGCGGCAGGATCTCAATCAAAAGTGTTCGCTACCTATTAAGGTAGTTAGCACTTTTAAGCTAAGAGGGGTGTGGATCAGCCAGGTGAAGGGCACAAGTCAGGCTGGCGTTGCTGGATTTTAAACGCTGCAGCAATGTCAGCTCTTTGCCCACAGTTGAATTTCCCCCTACAGTATAACTCAGATCTGAACCTATGGCTCCAACATTGCAGGGTAGCAGCACAAACCTCTCTGTCGTTGTTCATCACAACTCCGTGAAAAAGTCTTCCTGTTATTAAAAAATTTAAATTACGCTATTGTCTGAAAGCGTTATTGTATTGCGGTGTTGAAACAAAAAAATCCCTGCTAGATGGCAGATTTCTCAATTTTTATTTCAAATGGAAAAGAAAATTCTAATTTCACTTCAATATTTTTCTCAGCAGGATATTAGCATCCCAGGAAAATTTTAAACATCATTTTAAATGCAATAATTCCATATATGGCAGTATAATGCTGCCAAATACATGTAGGTTTAAAAAATAAATCAACTTGCTCGATAGGTGACTAACAAGGGTGCAGCATATGGGAGGGGGGGGGGGGGAGATTATTCTGGAAGAAATTAAAAATATTTTTGCTGCCCTTAAATGTAGTAACAATAGCCAATGAGAGTACCGCCGTAGTCTTATTAATTTCTGTTATACTGATCACGGCGATAAATGTACATTTGAATCCCTGTCATTGTGGGCACGCAGGAGATGTTTTACACTTGTCATGTAAAAGAAAGTCCAAACATTGATGTTTTAGTGCTATTATTATGTAAAACAAAAAAAAGTAAATTGTTCAAATAATATAATATTGTTCAAATTGATTAATTATTCAAATAATATAATATAATATAAAACTTCATAATAACCATTATGAAGGCCAGAGGTTCTCAAATGCAATCCTCAAGGCACCGGTCCAGGTTTTAGGTTTATCCATGCTTGGCCTCAGGTGGCTTAATTAGCACCTCAGTCAATTTGATTTAACCATCTGTGCTGAGCCATGGATATTCCTAAAACCTGCACCGTTGGGGTGCCTTGAGGACTGCGTTTGAGAACCTCTGATGTAGGACACCTGATGTGGCTATTGTATAGGGATGAGCG
This sequence comes from Pseudophryne corroboree, assembly GCF_028390025.1. Lineage (NCBI taxonomy): Eukaryota > Metazoa > Chordata > Amphibia > Anura > Myobatrachidae > Pseudophryne > Pseudophryne corroboree. The sequence goes on from NC_086444.1 coordinate 1,141,888,854, forward strand.
GGTTCGGTTCCTCGGAATCCGAACCCGCCCGAACTTCATGTTTTTTTACACGGGTCCGAGCGACTCGGATCTTCCCGCCTTGCTCGGTTAACCCGAGCGCGCCCGAACGTCATCATCCCGCTGTCGGATTCTCGCGAGGCTCGGATTCTATCGCGAGACTCGGATTCTATATAAGGAGCCGCGCGTCGCCGCCATTTTCACACGTGCATTGAGATTCATAGGGAGAGGACGTGGCTGGCGTCCTCTCCGTTTATAGAGAAGAGAGTGAGACAGTAGAGAGAGACACAGTAGTAATTTTGGGGAGCATTAGGAGGAGTACTAGTTACTTGCTGAAGTGATAGATAGTGTGACTGTATATTATCTGACTTGTGGGGGAGACACTGACAGTGGGGAGCAGTTAGAGTCTGAGAGCAGGACTCAGGAGTACATATAACGTACAGTGCACACTTTTGCTGCCAGAGTGCCACACTGCCATTGTGACCACACTGTGACCACCAGTATAATATATATTGTGATTGTCTGCTTAGGAGTACTACTTGCAAGTTGCTGATAGTGTGACCAGTGACCTGACCACCAGTCACCACCAGTTTAATATATATATATATATATATATATATATATATATATATATATATATATATAATTGTATATAATATATATATAATATTGTATACCACCTACCCGTGTTTTTTTTTTTTCTTTCTTCTTTATACATACGTAGCTTACTGTAGCAGTCTACGGTGCTGCTGAGCTGACTGTGTCCAGCAGGTCCGTCATCAGTCATTACATAATAAATATATATACCTGTCCGGCTGCAGTACTAGCGATATTATATATATATTGATTTCATCTCATTATCATCCAGTCTATATTAGCAGCAGACACAGTACGGTAGTCCACGGCTGTAGCTACCTCTGTGTCGGCAGTCGCTCGTCCATCCATAATTGTATACCACCTACCCGTGGTTTTTTTTTTTCTTTCTTCTTTATACATACTACTATAGTAGCTTACTGTAGCAGTCTGCGGTGCTGCTGAGCTGACAGTGTCCAGCAGGTCCGTCATCAGTCATTACATAATAAATATATCTACCTGTCCGGCTGCAGTACTAGTGATATTATATATATATATCTTGATTTCATCTCATTATCATCCAGTCTATATTAGCAGCAGACACAGTACGGTAGTCCACGGCTGTAGCTACCTCTGTGTCGGCAGTCGCTCGTCCATCCATAATTGTATACCACCTACCCGTGTTTTTTTTTTTTTTTCTTCTTTATACATACTACTATAGTAGCTTACTGTAGCAGTCTGCGGTGCTGCTGAGCTGACAGTGTCCAGCAGGTCCGTCATCAGTCATTACATAATAAATATATATACCTGTCCGGCTGCAGTACTAGTGATATTATATATATATATATATATATATATTGATTTCATCTCATTATCATCCAGTCTATATTAGCAGCAGACACAGTACGGTAGTCCACGGCTGTAGCTACCTCTGTGTCGGCAGTCGCTCGTCCATCCATAATTGTATACCACCTACCCGTGGTTTTTTTTTTTTTTTTCTTCTTTATACATACTACTATAGTAGCTTACTGTAGCAGTCTGCGGTGCTGCTGAGCTGACAGTGTCCAGCAGGTCCGTCATCAGTCATTACATAATAAATATATCTACCTGTCCGGCTGCAGTACTAGTGTGATATTATATATATATATATATATATATATATATATTGATTTCATCTCATTATCATCCAGTCTATATTAGCAGCAGACACAGTACGGTAGTCCACGGCTGTAGCTACCTCTGTGTCGGCAGTCGCTCGTCCATCCATAATTGTATACCACCTACCCGTGGTTTTTTTTTCTTTTCTTTCTTCTTTACACATACTACTATAGTAGCTTACTGTAGCAGTCTGCGGTGCTGCTGAGCTGACAGTGTCCAGCAGGTCCGTCATCAGTCATTACATAATAAATATATCTACCTGTCCGGCTGCAGTACTAGTGTGATATTATATATATATATATTGATTTCATCTCATTATCATCCAGTCTATATTAGCAGCAGACACAGTACGGTAGTCCACGGCTGTAGCTACCTCTGTGTCGGCAGTCGCTCGTCCATCCATAATTGTATACCACCTACCCGTGGTTTTTTTTTTTTTTTCTTCTTTATACATACTACTATAGTAGCTTACTGTAGCAGTCTGCGGTGCTGCTGAGCTGACAGTGTCCAGCAGGTCCGTCATCAGTCATTACATAATAAATATATATACCTGTCCGGCTGCAGTACTAGTGATATTATATATATATATATATATATATATATTGATTTCATCTCATTATCATCCAGTCTATATTAGCAGCAGACACAGTACGGTAGTCCACGGCTGTAGCTACCTCTGTGTCGGCAGTCGCTCGTCCATCCATAATTGTATACCACCTACCCGTGTTTTTTTTTTTTTTTTTCTTCTTTATACATACTACTATAGTAGCTTACTGTAGCAGTCTGCGGTGCTGCTGAGCTGACAGTGTCCAGCAGGTCCGTCATCAGTCATTACATAATAAATATATCTACCTGTCCGGCTGCAGTACTAGTGTGATATTATATATATATATATATATATATATATATATATATATTGATTTCATCTCATTATCATCCAGTCTATATTAGCAGCAGACACAGTACGGTAGTCCACGGCTGTAGCTACCTCTGTGTCGGCAGTCGCTCGTCCATCCATAATTGTATACCACCTACCCGTGGTTTTTTTTTCTTTTCTTTCTTCTTTACACATACTACTATAGTAGCTTACTGTAGCAGTCTGCGGTGCTGCTGAGCTGACAGTGTCCAGCAGGTCCGTCATCAGTCATTACATAATAAATATATCTACCTGTCCGGCTGCAGTACTAGTGTGATATTATATATATATATATTGATTTCATCTCATTATCATCCAGTCTATATTAGCAGCAGACACAGTATGGTAGTCCACGGCTGTAGCTACCTCTGTGTCGGCAGTCGCTCGTCCATCCATAATTGTATACCACCTACCCGTGGTTTTTTTTTTTTCTTCTTTATACATACTACTATAGTAGCTTACTGTAGCAGTCTGCGGTGCTGCTGAGCTGACAGTGTCCAGCAGGTCCGTCATCAGTCATTACATAATAAATATAAATACCTGTCCGGCTGCAGTACTAGTGTGATATTATATATATATATTGATTTCATCTCATTATCATCCAGTCTATATTAGCAGCAGACACAGTATGGTAGTCCACGGCTGTAGCTACCTCTGTGTCGGCAGTCGCTCGTCCATCCATAATTGTATACCACCTACCCGTGGTTTTTTTTTTTCTTTCTTCTTTATACATACTACTATAGTAGCTTACTGTAGCAGTCTGCGGTGCTGCTGAGCTGACAGTGTCCAGCAGGTCCGTCATCAGTCATTACATAATAAATATATCTACCTGTCCGGCTGCAGTACTAGGGTGATATTATATATATATATATATATATATTGATTTCATCTCATTATCATCCAGTCTATATTAGCAGCAGACACAGTACGGTAGTCCACGGCTGTAGCTACCTCTGTGTCGGCAGTCGCTCGTCCATCCATAATTGTATACCACCTACCCGTGGTTTTTTTTTTTCTTTCTTCTTTATACATACTACTATAGTAGCTTACTGTAGCAGTCTGCGGTGCTGCTGAGCTGACAGTGTCCAGCAGGTCCGTCATCAGTCATTACATAATAAATATATATACCTATCCGGCTGCAGTACTAGTGATATTATATATATATATATATATATATATTGATTTCATCTCATTATCATCCAGTCTATATTAGCAGCAGAAACAGTATGGTAGTCCACGGCTGTAGCTACCACTGTGTCGGCAGTCGCTCGTCCATCCATAAGTATACTAGTATCCATCCATCTCCATTGTTTACCTGAGGTGCCTTTTAGTTGTGCCTATTAAAATATGGAGAACAAAAATGTTGAGGTTCCAAAATTAGGGAAAGATCAAGATCCACTTCCACCTCGTGCTGAAGCTGCTGCCACTAGTCATGGCCGAGACGATGAATTGCCAGCAACGTCGTCTGCCAAGGCCGATGCCCAATGTCATAGTACAGAGCATGTAAAATCCAAAACACCAAATATCAGTAAAAAAAGGACTCCAAAATCTAAAATAAAATTGTCGGAGGAGAAGCGTAAACTTGCCAATATGCCATTTACCACACGGAGTGGCAAGGAACGGCTGAGGCCCTGGCCTATGTTCATGGCTAGTGGTTCAGCTTCACATGAGGATGGAAGCACTCAGCCTCTCGCTAGAAAAATGAAAAGACTCAAGCTGGCAAAAGCACCGCAAAGAACTGTGCGTTCTTCGAAATCCCAAATCCACAAGGAGAGTCCAATTGTGTCGGTTGCGATGCCTGACCTTCCCAACACTGGACGTGAAGAGCATGCGCCTTCCACCATTTGCACGCCCCCTGCAAGTGCTGGAAGGAGCACCCGCAGTCCAGTTCCTGATAGTCAGATTGAAGATGTCAGTGTTGAAGTACACCAGGATGAGGAGGATATGGGTGTTGCTGGCGCTGGGGAGGAAATTGACAAGGAGGATTCTGATGGTGAGGTGGTTTGTTTAAGTCAGGCACCCGGGGAGACACCTGTTGTCCGTGGGAGGAATATGGCCGTTGACATGCCTGGTGAAAATACCAAAAAAATCAGCTCTTCGGTGTAGAAGTATTTCAACAGAAATGCGGACAACATTTGTCAAGTCGTGTGTTGCCTTTGTCAAGCTGTAATAAGTAGGGGTAAGGACGTTAACCACCTCGGAACATCCTCCCTTATACGTCACCTGCAGCGCATTCATAATAAGTCAGTGACAAGTTCAAAAACTTTGGGCGACAGCAGAAGCAGTCCACTGACCAGTAAATCCCTTCCTCTTGTAACCAAGCTCACGCAAACCACCCCACCAACTCCCTCAGTGTCAATTTCCTCCTTCCCCAGGAATGCCAATAGTCCTGCAGGCCATGTCACTGGCAATTCTGACGATTCCTCTCCTGCCTGGGATTCCTCCGATGCATCCTTGCGTGTAACGCCTACTGCTGCTGTTGTTGCTGCTGGGAGTCGATGGTCATCCCAGAGGGGAAATCGTAAGACCACTTTTACTACTTCCACCAAGCAATTGACTGTCCAACAGTCCTTTGCGAGGAAGATGAAATATCACAGCAGTCATCCTGCTGCAAAGCGGATAACTGAGGCCTTGGCATCCTGGGTGGTGAGAAACGTGGTTCCGGTATCCATCATTACTGCAGAGCCAACTAGAGACTTGTTGGAGGTACTGTGTCCCCGGTACCAAATACCATCTAGGTTCCATTTCTCTAGGCAGGCGATACCGAAAATGTACACAGACCTCAGAAAAAGAGTCACCAGTGTCCTAAAAAATGCAGCTGTACCCAATGTCCACTTAACCATGGACATGTGGACAAGTGGAGCAGGGCAGGGTCAGGACTATATGACTGTGACAGCCCACTGGGTAGATGTATGGACTCCCGCCGCAAGAACAGCAGCGGCGGCACCAGTAGCAGCATCTCGCAAACGCCAACTCTTTCCTAGGCAGGCTACGCTTTGTATCACCGGTTTCCAGAATACGCACACAGCTGAAAACCTCTTACGGCAACTGAGGAAGATCATCGCGGAATGGCTTACCCCAATTGGACTCTCCTGTGGATTTGTGGCATCGGACAACGCCAGCAATATTGTGTGTGCATTAAATCTGGGCAAATTCCAGCACGTCCCATGTTTTGCACATACCTTGAATTTGGTGGTGCAGAATTTTTTAAAAAACGACAGGGGCGTGCAAGAGATGCTGTCGGTGGCCAGAAGAATTCCGGGACACTTTCGGCGTACAGGCACCACGTACAGAAGACTGGAGCAACACCAAAAACGCCTGAACCTGCCCTGCCATCATCTGAAGCAAGAAGTGGTAACGAGGTGGAATTCAACCCTATATATGCTTCAGAGGTTGGAGGAGCAGCAAAAGGCCATTCAAGCCTATACAATTCAGCACGATATAGGAGGTGGAATGCACCTGTCTCAAGCGCAGTGGAGAATGATTTCAACGTTGTGCAAGGTTCTGCTGCCCTTTGAACTTGCCACACGTGAAGTCAGTTCAGACACTGCCAGCCTGAGTCAGGTCATTCCCCTCATCAGGCTTTTGCAGAAGAAGCTGGAGACATTGAAGGAGGAGCTAACACGGAGCGATTCCGCTAGGCATGTGAGACTTGTGGATGGAGCCCTTAATTCGCTTAACAAGGATTCACGGGTGGTCAATCTGTTGAAATCAGAGCACTACATTTTGGCCACCGTGCTCGATCCTAGATTTAAAACCTACCTTGGATCTCTCTTTCCGGCAGACACAAGTCTGCTGGGGTTCAAAGACCTGCTGGTGAGAAAATTGTCAAGTCAAGCGGAACACGACCTGTCAACATCTCCTCCTTCACATTCTCCCGCAACTGGGGGTGCGAGGAAAAGGCTCAGAATTCCGAGCCCACCCGCTGGCGGTGATGCAGGGCAGTCTGGAGCGACTGCTGATGCTGACATCTGGTCCGGACTGAAGGACCTGTCAACGATTACGGACATGTCGTCTACTGTCACTGCATATGATTCTCTCCCCATTGAAAGAATGGTGGAGGATTATATGAGTGACCGCATCCAAGTAGGCACGTCACACAGTCCGTACGTATACTGGCAGGAAAAAGAGGCAATTTGGAGGCCCTTGCACAAACTGGCTTTATTCTACCTAAGTTGCCCTCCCACAAGTGTGTACTCCGAAAGAGTGTTTAGTGCCGCCGCTCACCTTGTCAGCAATCGGCGTACGAGGTTACTTCCAGAAAATGTGGAGAAGATGATGTTCATTAAAATGAATTATAATCAATTCCTCCGTGGAGACATTGACCAGCAGCAATTGCCTCCACAAAGTACACAGGGAGCTGAGATGGTGGATTCCAGTGGGGACGAATTGATAATCTGTGAGGAGGGGGATGTACACGGTGATATATCGGAGGATGATGATGAGGTGGACATCTTGCCTCTGTAGAGCCAGTTTGTGCAAGGAGAGATTAATTGCTTCTTTTTTGGTGGGGGTCCAAACCAACCCGTCATTTCAGTCACAGTCGTGTGGCAGACCCTGTCACTGAAATGATGGGTTGGTTAAAGTGTGCATGTCCTGTTTATACAACATAAGGGTGGGTGGGAGGGCCCAAGGACAATTCCATCTTGCACCTCTTTTTTCTTTAATTTTTCTTTGCGTCATGTGCTGTTTGGGGAGTGTTTTTTGGAAGGGCCATCCTGCGTGACACTGCAGTGCCACTCCTAGATGGGCCCGGTGTTTGTGTCGGCCACTAGGGTCGCTTAGCTTACTCACACAGCTACCTCATTGCGCCTCTTTTTTTCTTTGCGTCATGTGCTGTTTGGGGAGTGTTTTTTGGAAGGGCCATCCTGCGTGACACTGCAGTGCCACTCCTAGATGGGCCCGGTGTTTGTGTCGGCCACTAGGGTCGCTTAGCTTACTCACACAGCTACCTCATTGCGCCTCTTTTTTTCTTTGCGTCATGTGCTGTTTGGGGAGTGTTTTTTGGAAGGGCCATCCTGCGTGACACTGCAGTGCCACTCCTAGATGGGCCCGGTGTTTGTGTCGGCCACTAGGGTCGCTTATCTTACTCACACAGCTACCTCATTGCGCCTCTTTTTTTCTTTGCGTCATGTGCTGTTTGGGGAGTGTTTTTTGGAAGGGCCATCCTGCGTGACACTGCAGTGCCACTCCTAGATGGGCCCGGTGTTTGTGTCGGCCACTAGGGTCGCTTATCTTACTCACACAGCTACCTCGGTGCAAATTTTAGGACTAAAAATAATATTGTGAGGTGTGAGGTATTCAGAATAGACTGAAAATGAGTGGAAATTATGGTTTTTGAGGTTAATAATACTTTGGGATCAAAATGACCCCCAAATTCTATGATTTAAGCTGTTTTTTAGGGTTTTTTGAAAAAAACACCCGAATCCAAAACACACCCGAATCCGACAAAAAAAATTCGGTGAGGTTTTGCCAAAACGCGGTCGAACCCAAAACACGGCCGCGGAACCGAACCCAAAACCAAAACACAAAACCCGAAAAATTTCAAGTGCACATCTCTACTATTGTATACTAGTATTTTGGATCCCATAATTTGCTGGTTTTAGCTATTGCAGGGTTTTTATTTTAATTCTGTCTAACCCCACCTTCCCTGTGTCAGATTATGCAGAGGCACCTAGGCAGTCGAGATCTCGAGTGTCCCCCTCACAATTTAGCTCTAAATACATTTTTTATTTTACCAAGCAACAGCCTACAATCTGGAGAGTGTAATGTGCATCTAATGTTGATGGGTTATGTACTTTATGTTGTTAATGGGTACATTATATTAATACAGTATTTTCTCTATAGAGTCTTTAATAAAAAGTTTGTGTTTCGCTGAGTTGATTCTTTTTTTCTATCTTTTGGAAACAATTTAAGAAAGCTTAATTGTAGTTTTCTCTCAAAATGAAATCAATATTATTTTGATCAATTGTTACAGGGGGCGACCCTAAAAGGCGGAGGCACGTAGGCCGGCGCCTACTCTACCTATTTGGTAATCCGGAACTGCACCTTCCTATCTCTGCACCCTGTCTTTGTCTCTCAACCTAGTCCCTCTTTCTCCTCTATCCCTGCCTGTCCTTTTAAATCATCCGTGCTCACCCTGCCCCCATCTGTTTTTTCCCACTGACACCTGGGGGGGGGGGGGGGGGGGGAGGGGGCTGGCAACACCATCCTGTCTCTCATCTCTGTCCGTCCCCCCCTCTCATCTCTGCCCCCCCCCCCCTGTCCCGGCCTTGTCTTCCTCTTATCTCTGTCCCCTTCCCTCTGTGTCCCTGACAGGATTCAGGGAACAGTACTGTGCAACCAAAGAGCTCTCTTTGGTAGGAGAAGCAGCGGCATTGAGAGGGGGTACTCTTTACCTGGGCTCTTGGAGGGGCCCAGTGAGGGCTGTGTCCCGCTGCCCCTCCTTTCCCCTTTGTAGTCAGCGGCACTTGGTGCGTGGAGATAGAGGACTGACTGCTGCTTCTGTGTGTTGTGCTGGGGAGAGAGGCAGCTGCAGACGCGATCGCGCTAACCACCACCCCTGTCCTCAGCTTCTGCCAGCCATTGGTCCTCACACCGACGCACAAAGCTGATGTTTCTTAACTATTGCCGGGAAGGGGGGGGGGGCTGGCAACACCATCCTGCATTGACCACACCCCCTCCCAGTACCTGGGCTCGGCTCTTGGCCCTCATTCCGAGTTGTTCACTCGCTAGCTGCTTTTAGCAGCCGTGCAAACGCTAAGCCACCGCCCTCTGGGAGTGTATCTTAGCTTAGCAGAAGTGCGAACGAGAGGTTCGCAGCACTGCTACCAAAAAAGATTGTGCAGTTTCTGAGCAGCTCCAGACCTACTCCTACCTAGCGATCACTTCAGACTATTTAGTTCCTGTTTTGACGTCACGAACACGCCCTGCGTTCGGCCAACCACGCCTGCGTTTTCCCAGGCATGCCTGTGTTTGCATCTGACATGCCTGCGTTTTTACACACACTCCCCGAAAACGGTCAGTTACCTTCCAGAAACGCCCACTTCATGTCAATCACTCTGCGGCGAGCAGTGCGACTGAAAAGCGTCGCTAGACCTTGTGTGAAACTACTTCGGCTGTTGTGAAAGTACATTGTGCGGGCGCATTGTGCCCCATACGCATGCGCAGAAGTGCTATTTTCTCTGACGTCCTAGTGGATGCTGGGCACTCCGTAAGGACCATGGGGAATAGCGGCTCCGCAGGAGACTGGGCACAAAAGTAAAAGCTTTAGGACTACCTGGTGTGCACTGGCTCTTCCCCCTATGACCCTCCTCCAAGCCTCAGTTAGATTTTTGTGCCCGAACGAGAAGGGTGCACACTAGGTGGCTCTCCTGAGCTGCTTAGTGAAAAAGTTTAAGTATAGGTTTTTTATTTTCAGTGAGTCCTGCTGGCAACAGGTTCACTGCACCGAGGGACTAAGGGGAGAAGAAGCGAACTCACCTGCGTGCAGAGTGGATTGGGCTTCTTAGGCTACTGGACATTAGCTCCAGAGGGACGATCACAGGCCCAGCCATGGATGGGTCCCAGAGCCGCGCCGCCGGCCCCCTTACAGAGCCAGAAGACAGAAGAGGTTCGGGAAATCGGCGGCAGAAGATGTCCTGTCTTCAATAAGGTAGCGCACAGCACCGCAGCTGTGCGCCATTGCTCTCAGCACACTTCACACTCCGGTCACTGAGGGTGCAGGGCGCCGGGGGGGGGGCGCCCTGAGATGCAATAAAAACACCTTAGATTGCGAAAAATACATCACATATAGCTCCTGGGCTATATGGATGCATTTAACCCCTGCCAGTTTTTCCTTAAAAAAGCGGGAGAAAGGCCGCCGAGAAGGGGGCGGAGCCTATCTCCTCAGCACACAAGCGCCATTTTCCCTCACAGCTCCGCTGGAAGGACGTCTCCCTGACTCTCCCCTGCAGTCCTGCACTACAGAAACAGGGTAAAACAAGAGAGGGGGGGCACTAATTTGGCAGATTAATCAATACAGCAGCTATATAAGGGAAAAACACTTATATAAGGTTATCCCTGTATATATATAGCGCTCTGGTGTGTGCTGGCAAACTCTCCCTCTGTCTCCCCAAAGGGCTAGTGGGGTCCTGTCCTCTATCAGAGCATTCCCTGTGTGTGTGCTGTGTGTCGGTACGTTGTGTCGACATGTATGAGGAGGAAAATGGTATGGAGGCGGAGCAATTGCCTGTAATAGTGATGTCACCCCCTAGGGAGTCGACACCTGACTGGATGGTCTTATGGAAGGAATTACGTGATAGCGTCAGCACTTTACAAAAGACTGTTGACGACATGAGACAGACGGCAAGTCAGTTAGTACCTGTCCAGGCGTCTCAAACACCGTCAGGGGCTCTAAAGCGCCCGTTACCTCAGATGGTCGACACAGACCCAGACACGGACACTGACTCCAGTGTCGACGGTGAGGAAACAAACGTGTTTTCCAGTAGGGCCACACGTTACATGATCACGGCAATGAAGGAGGTTTTGAACATTTCTGATACTACAAGTACCACAAAAAAGGGTATTATGTGGGGTGTGAAAAAACTACCCGTAGTTTTTCCTGAATCAGATGAATTAAATGAGGTGTGTGATGAAGCGTGGGTTTCCCCCGATAAAAAACTGCTAATTTCTAAAAAATTATTGGCATTATACCCTTTCCCGCCAGAGGTTAGGGCGCATTGGGAAACACCCCCTAGGGTAGATAAGGCGCTCACACGCTTATCAAAACAAGTGGCGTTACCGTCTCCTGATACGGCCGCCCTCAAGGAGCCAGCTGATAGGAAGCTGGAAAATATCCTAAAAAGTATATACACACATACTGGTGTTATACTGCGACCAGCAATCGCCTCAGCCTGGATGTGCAGTGCTGGGGTGGCTTGGTCGGATTCCCTGACTGAAAATATTGATACCCTGGACAGGGACAGTATATTATTGACTATAGAGCATTTAAAGGATGCATTTCTATATATGCGAGATGCACAGAGGGATATTTGCACTCTGGCATCAAGAGTAAGTGCGCTGTCCATTTCTGCCAGAAGAGGGTTATGGACGCGACAGTGGTCAGGTGATGCGGATTCCAAACGGCATATGGAAGTATTGCCGTATAAAGGGGAGGAGTTATTTGGGGTCGGTCTATCGGACCTGGTGGCCACGGCAACGGCTGGGAAATCCACCTTTTTACCCCAGGTCACCTCTCAGCAGAAAAAGACACCGTCTTTTCAGGCTCAGTCCTTTCGTCCCCATAAGGGCAAGCGGGCAAAAGGCCACTCATATCTGCCCCGGGGCAGAGGAAGGGGAAAAAGACTGCAGCAGGCAGCCTCTTCCCAGGAACAGAAGCCCTCCCCCGCTTCTGCCAAGTCCTCAGCATGACGCTGGGGCTTTACAAGCGGACTCAGGTACGGTGGGGGGTCGTCTCAAGAATTTCAGCGCGCAGTGGGCTCACTCGCAAGTGGACCCCTGGATCCTGCAGGTAGTATCTCAGGGGTACAAATTGGAATTCGAGACGTCTCCCCCTCGCCGGTTCCTGAAGTCTGCTTTACCAACGTCTCCCTCCGACAGGGAGGCGGTATTGGAAGCCATTCACAAGCTGTATTCCCAGCAGGTGATAATCAAGGTACCCCTCCTACAACAGGGAAAGGGGTATTATTCCACGCTGTTTGTGGTACCGAAGCCGGACGGCTCGGTGAGACCTATTTTAAATCTGAAATCCTTGAACACTTACATACAAAGGTTCAAATTCAAGATGGAGTCACTCAGAGCAGTGATAGCGAACCTGGAAGAAGGGGACTATATGGTGTCTCTGGACATCAAGGATGCTTACCTCCATGTCCCAATTTGCCCTTCTCACCAAGGGTACCTCAGGTTTGTGGTACAGAACTGTCACTATCAGTTTCAGACGCTGCCGTTTGAATTGTCCACGGCACCCCGGGTCTTTACCAAGGTAATGGCCGAAATGATGATTCTTCTTCGAAGAAAAGGCGTATTAATTATCCCTTACTTGGACGATCTCCTGATAAGGGCAAGGTCCAGGGAACAGTTAGAGGTCGGAGTAGCACTATCTCAAGTAGTACTACGACAGCACGGGTGGATTCTAAATATTCCAAAATCGCAGCTGATTCCGACGACATCTGCTGTTCCTAGGGATGATTCTGGACACAGTCCAGAAAAAGGTGTTTCTCCCGGAGGAGAAAGCCAGGGAGTTATCCGAGCTAGTCAGGAACCTTTTAAAACCAGGCCAAGTGTCAGTGCATCAATGCACAAGGGTCCTGGGAAAAATGGTGGCTTCTTACGAAGCGATTCCATTCGGCAGATTCCACGCAAGAACTTTTCAGTGGGATCTGCTGGACAAAGGGTCCGGATCGCATCTTCAGATGCATCAGCGGATAACCCTGTCTCCAAGGACAAGGGTGTCTCTCCTGTGGTGGTTGCAGAGTGCTCATCTTCTAGAGGGCCGCAGATTCGGCATTCAGGACTGGGTCCTGGTGACCACGGATGCCAGCCTGAGAGGCTGGGGAGCAGTCACACAGGGAAGAAGATTCCAGGGCTTGTGGTCAAGCATGGAAACGTCATTTCACATAAATATCCTGGAACTAAGGGCCATTTACAATGCCCTAAGTCAAGCAAGGCCACTGCTTCAGGGTCAGCCGGTGTTGATCCAATCGGACAACATCACGGCAGTCGCCCACGTAAACAGACAGGGCGGCACAAGAAGCAGGAGGGCAATGGCAGAAGTTGCAAGGATTCTTCGCTGGGCGGAAAATCATGTGATAGCACTGTCAGCAGTGTTCATTCCGGGAGTGGACAACTGGGAAGCAGACTTCCTCAGCAGACACGACCTCCACCCGGGGGAGTGGGGACTTCACCCAGAAGTCTTCCACATGATTGTGAACCGTTGGGAAAAACCAAAGGTGGACATGATGGCGTCCCGCCTCAACAAAAAACTAGACAGATATTGCGCCAGGTCAAGGGACCCTCAGGCAATAGCTGTGGACGCTCTGGTAACACCGTGGGTGTACCAGTCAGTGTATGTGTTCCCTCCTCTGCCTCTCATACCCAAGGTACTGAGAATCATAAGAAGGAGAGGAGTAAGGACTATACTCGTGGCTCCGGATTGGCCAAGAAGGACTTGGTACCCGGAACTTCAAGAGATGCTCACGGAGGACCCGTGGCCTCTACCTCTAAGAAAGGACCTGCTCCAGCAGGGACCCTGTCTGTTCCAAGACTTACCGCGGCTGCGTTTGACGGCATGGCGGTTGAACGCCGGATCCTGAAGGAAAAAGGCATTCCGGATGAAGTCATCCCTACCCTGATCAAAGCCAGGAAGGATGTAACCGTGCAACATTATCACCGTATTTGGCGTAAATATGTTGCGTGGTGTGAGGCCAGGAAGGCCCCTACAGAGGAATTTCAACTGGGTCGTTTCCTGCATTTCCTGCAAACAGGACTGTCTATGGGCCTAAAATTAGGGTCCATTAAGGTTCAAATTTCGGCCCTGTCAATTTTCTTCCAGAAAGAACTGGCTTCAGTTCCTGAAGTTCAGACGTTTGTCAAGGGGGTACTGCATATACAGCCTCCTTTTGTGCCTCCAGTGGCACCTTGGGATCTCAATGTAGTTTTGGGGTTCCTAAAATCACATTGGTTTGAACCACTCACCACTGTGGACTTAAAATATCTCACATGGAAAGTGGTAATGCTGTTAGCCCTGGCTTCAGCCAGGCGTGTCTCAGAATTGGCGGCTTTATCCTATAAAAGCCCTTACCTAATTTTTCATACGGACAGGGCAGAATTGAGGACTCGTCCTCAATTTCTCCCTAAGGTGGTTTCAGCGTTTCACTTGAACCAGCCTATTGTGGTACCTGCGGCTACTAGGGACTTGGAGGACTCCAAGTTGCTGGACGTAGTCAGGGCCCTGTAAATATATGTTTCCAGGACGGCTGGAGTCAGAAAATCTGACTCGCTGTTTATCCTGTATGCACCCAACAAGCTGGGTGCTCCTGCTTCTAAGCAGACTATTGCTCGTTGGATTTGTAGTACAATTCAGCTTGCACATTCTGTGGCAGGCCTGCCACAGCCAAAATCTGTAAAAGCCCATTCCACAAGGAAAGTGGGCTCATCTTGGGCGGCTGCCCGAGGGGTCTCGGCTTTACAACTTTGCCGAGCAGCTACTTGGTCAGGGGCAAACACGTTTGCTAAATTCTACAAATTTGATATCCTGGCTGAGGAGGACCTGGAGTTCTCTCATTCGGTGCTGCAGAGTCATCCGCACTCTCCCGCCCGTTTGGGAGCTTTGGTATAATCCCCATGGTCCTTACGGAGTTCCCAGCATCCACTAGGACGTCAGAGAAAATAAGAATTTACTTACCGATAATTCTATTTCTCATAGTCCGTAGTGGATGCTGGGCGCCCATCCCAAGTGCGGATTGTCTGCAATACTTGTACATAGTTATTGTTACAAAAATCGGGTTATTATTGTTGTGAGCCATCTTTTCAGAGGCTCCTCTGTTATCATGCTGTTAACTGGGTTCAGATCACAGGTTGTACGGTGTGATTGGTGTGGCTGGTATGAGTCTTACCCGGGATTCAAAATCCTTCCTTATTGTGTACGCTCGTCCGGGCACAGTATCCTAACTGAGGCTTGGAGGAGGGTCATAGGGGGAGGAGCCAGTGCACACCAGGTAGTCCTAAAGCTTTTACTTTTGTGCCCAGTCTCCTGCGGAGCCGCTATTCCCCATGGTCCTTACGGAGTGCCCAGCATCCACTACTGACTATGAGAAATAGAATTATCGGTAAGTAAATTCTTATTTTTTTTGCCTGATCGCTGCGCTGCGAACAAAAGCAGCTAGCGATCAACTCGGAATGACCACCTATGTTCCAGAGCTGGTATTGCACCAGTAAGGCTGTGATCATTTTTATCAGGCTTTAGCATAAGCTTAATGCTAGATTATTTATTAATAAACGAGGTTATAACCAGAAGTAAAGCCTTTGATTATAGGGAGATGATAAAAGGAGTACTGAATAAAATAAATTTTAGACAGTAATATGGCGTTTAATTATTGATAAAAAAAAACAACTCCTTTTTTTTGCATATGTATTTAGAAATGACAGTCATATATATACATCCTAACTTCCTAAGCAGCATCCATTTATATAATTAAAAGGAAATTATATGAATTTGTATTCATCAGTTGGGTTTATGGGGGGAATTCAAGTGTGGGCAAAGGGAGAGAATTGCCATTGCCACAGTGTTTAAACGCCGGCAAAAGTTTGCATCTTTGTGGACTTACCATCCCCTATGCATATACTCAGTGTGTTAGCCATCATCAAGGTACAGCCCATACTTGTGATTGGACACATACATAGTTACACTTTGGTTCATTACCGCCTAGTTACACCTGCTCAGTTTTAAGTGGAGATGTAGCTGAAATGCGGACAAATATTCTCATAAACTCCACGATTAGTCATCATATGTTCAACTCTGCATCAGCTGCAGCTCCTACCAATCAGACATGATCAAACTGTTCCAAACTTACCCACTTCTAAGTTCTAAGAAGACATTCGGCATACCGGAGTCCCTTCTCTGCTCTCCACGGCATGCAAAAGATCTGGATTGGGTCACACACTTGGGGCTAAATGCAATAGCCTCCGAGTTGCCGGAGGTGTGGGACTTTCTGCGAGTCTGACCATTTTTTATTAAAGCAGTAATCATTTATAAGGCAAAACTAGGTGCGATGACCCTGCGGGAAAGAAAAAGTAAAACAAGAAAGAATAACGAAAGGCGAGCAATGCCAGAGAATGCCCGGGATCTGCTTATAGAGTGAGATTGACTTTGGCCACATCTCATCTTGTACTGTACACATAGCAAGGGAATCACTTGAAGACCAGAGGCGTAACTCTGGGAGGCAGCAGAGTCAGCTGCCACCGGGCTCCTGCTCTATAGGGGGGCATCTCTCCTCCCGTTCCTTTTTCAGTGACACCATTCAATTAAGTTAATTGATAGCTGCTGCTATCTCCTCTCTACACTTTACAAGTCACACCCGCTTTATTATAGATTTTACATTTTACAAGTATAATACCCAGGATGAAAACCCACGACCTATTACACCTCACTGGTGAAGCTATATGCTCCATCATAGGAAGCGTGAGAATTCTAACTATATGAAGTTATTTCTCTGACAATTACAATTAACTTCATATAGTTAGAATCTGCAGGCTTGCTAAGCAGGAGTAGATGGTTTCATCAGTAAGGAGCTTGCTTTCAGTGTAAAAGGCCGTGGGATCTACTCCTGGGTATGACACTTGTAAAATAATTGTCAGATAAATAATCAGTGTTTTGTTCATAACTTTGTAAATCCAGTCATCAGGACACAGAGACATGTGAGTTCACTGCTGTGCTGTTTATTCCCTCACCAACTCCAGGCACACTGCACACTGGACCACCCACTTCCCAGCATCCCCCTGGTCCCAGGGACCATCACTGAAGATTCAGGCTTACACAGATTAGTAAGGGAGTGTCTCCAAATATTAAGCATTCTAATACACTAACATCACATCCTCTTTTCTTTAAAGATAAGCCCTGTACGCTTCAATGCAACAATTAACAACATCATATTAAGAACATCATCTAACACGTTTCAATGAGTCTCTCGGGTCTGCGTATTTCCCTTTTGGGTCTTTCATACACAGTCTGTGTTTCATCTACCATGTTGGACCTTTCTAGAATCGTGGTTTGTTTACCATTATGAGGATCATCATACATGTCAGATGAAGGGTATTCTTCAGTCATGTTGTCTTCATTATGGTTAAGTTGAGATCTTAAATCCACCCGATTTCTTCTTACTTCTGTTCCATGCTCTGTACGTATAGTATAAGATCTTGGTGATACTTGTGCTTGCACAATACCTTTCTGCACACAAATACCTTTTCTTGTGATCTCTGAGACGGACTTGGTCACCCGATTTTAGATCAGATAAGCTTTTTGCTCGCCTGTCATGGAACAGTTTCTGTTTTGCCTGTTGACGTACCTTACTCAGTCTGACCAACGCTGAGTTATGTGTATTAAGCAGTTCATCATGTATCGGGAGATTTGCTCTAATCCTCCTTCCCAGCAGCATTTGTGCAGGAGAAAGTCCATTCTGTAAAGGTGTACTGCGGTAGATTAAAAGACTTTTGTAGAAATCTTCTTTACCTTCTTGAGCTTTTTTCATGAGACTCTTTACAGTTTTTACTGAACTTTCCACCAACACATTTGAGCATGGATAGTGGGGACTTGACGTAGTATGGACAAATTCCCACTCATCAGCAAATTGTCTAAATTCAGCACTTGAATACTGAGGACCATTGTCAGTGAACACTTCCATAGGAACACCATGCCTTGCAAAGATTGACTTCATGCAATTGATTACGGCTTTACTAGTAGTTATATGTAGTGTCATCACCTCAGGGTAGTTAGAGTAATAATCAGTCACGACAATGTACATTTTCCCATTACAATCAAACAAATCTGCGCCAACTTTCTGGTACGGTCTCTCTGGCACTGCGTGAGGACTCAGTGGCTCGACTTGTTGTTTCGGTCTATACGTAAGACATAATTCACATGTAGCTGTAGTCTGTGCTATGTCTTGGTTCATTCTTGGCCAATACATAACTTCACGCGCTCTCCGCTTACATTTTTCTTCTTCTAAGTGGCCTTCATGTATCTTGCACAGCATAGTTTTTCTTAGTCGTGCAGGTATGACAAACCTATTGCCTTTGTAAATAATACCATCGACAACTGTAAGGTCACTGCGGTACATCCAATAATCATGGATAGACAGCGGGCACGCATGTTTTTCTGCTGGCCAACCTTTCAGAATGATATCTTTCAACACTTTCATTGTGTCATCTGTCTCAGTTTCTTTCCTAATCTGTTCTTGTCTTGCAAGAGACACTGGTAGAGAAGCTACGATCAAATGAACATAGGCTTCTATCTCTTCATCCATCAGACTTTTGGAACCTTCACTTTTGTCCACAGCACGAGAAAGTGTATCAGCAATGTACATGTATTTGCCAGGACAGTACAGCAAGTGTACATCATATTTCTGTAGTCTGATAAGCATTCGTTGAATTCTCATGGGACAGTCATGTAATGATTTAGTCATGATAGCTATCAATGGCTTGTGGTCAGTTTCCACTGTAAATGTTTGACCATACACAAACTGATGAAAACACTCACATGCATATGTGATCGCTAGAAGTTCTTTTTCTATCTGAGCATACCTTGTTTCAGCACTTGTCAGTGCTCTTGATGCATAGATTACTGGTTGCCATGTATCCTCATGTTCTCGTAACAGCACTGAGCCTAGGCCAAATTGCGAAGCATCTGCTGAAATTCTTATTCTTTTCGCAGGATCAAAGAATTTTAGCACTGGTTGCTCTGTAATGATCTGTTTCAAGTTTTGCCAACTTTCTTCTTGTTCATGTGACCACATCCACTCGTTATCTTTGTCCAACAACCATCTAAGAGAGGCTGTTTCTTTCAGAGAGTTGAGAAATAAACTTTCCTAAGTAAGTAATCATTCCTAGGAATCTTCTGACGTTGTCTTTGTTGTTAGGACGTTCCATGTTCACTATGGCTGATATTTTCCTTGGGTCTGGTTTTACACCTTGATCCGAGACCACGTTGCCCATAAAGGTAAGTGTATTCACGTCAAATTCACATTTGTCCTTGTTTAGCTTTAGATTCACTTTCTTGACAAGTTCCATTACTTGTCTCAATCTAGAATCATGTTCTTCCTTTGTAGATCCCCAGACAATAATGTCATCCATCATTGTTTCAACACCTGGAAAATGTTCAAAAATCATGTGTATCTTTTTGTGATATACTTCTGGAGCAGACAGTATTCCATATGGTAGTCGAAGAAATCTGTATCGACCTTCTAGTGTATTAAATGTACATAGCTTTGAGCTGGCCTCATCTAGCTTCATTTGCCAGAATCCTGAAGATGCATCCAATTTACTGAACCATTTTGCTCCCGCAAATTGCGACATGATTTCATCTCTGGTTGGTAGTTTGAAATGTTCTCGTTTAATAGCTTTGTTTAAATCTCTGGGGTCTAGACATATTCGGAGTTGTCCATTTTTCTTTTCAACAATTACTAAGGAGCTTACTCATTCAGTAGGCTCATCAACTTTCTGTATCACACCCAAGGCTTCCATGCGATTTAACTCTTGTTTCAGTTTTTCTCTCAGCGCAAACGGCACTTTTCTACAGGGGTGTATCACTGAAGAAACTTGCGTGTCTATATTTATTTTATGCTCTCCAGGCAAACAACCTAGACCTTCAAACAAGTCTCTGTATTCTGTAAACATCGATTTGCAGTCATCTTCTACTTGTGATGTCACCATAAAAACTTTCTTTAGCAAGCTTAGTTTCTCACAGGAACCTAATCCAAGAATCGGTTGCACATTTTTATCCACAATCAGTAGAGATGTTTTAAACTGTTGTCCCTTATATTTCAGTGTCACTAAGCATGTACCTTTCACAGGAATTTCCTTCCCAGTGTACCCTGTAACTTTCACTTTGGCTGGGTGAATTTTAGGTTTTACTCTAAAAGTCTTATAGTCTTGAAATGATATTAAATTCACCTGCACACCAGTATCAAGCTTAAAGGGAATGACAATCTCGTTCACAGTTAAAGGGACAAT
Source organism: Pseudophryne corroboree (assembly GCF_028390025.1). Classification (NCBI taxonomy): domain Eukaryota; kingdom Metazoa; phylum Chordata; class Amphibia; order Anura; family Myobatrachidae; genus Pseudophryne; species Pseudophryne corroboree. Next base: position 1,141,909,222 of record NC_086444.1, read on the forward strand.
CCATTCTTTCTTATCTGCACTGCAAAGTTCAATGCAATTCACAAAGAATTCATCTGTTTAACAGCATGCACTTTGGTTGTTTTACTTTTAATTTTACAGCATTTGGCAAAGTGATTAAGTCTACCACATTTCATGCAGATTTTACCATAAGCAGAGCACATTTTAGGATTGTGAGCATTTCCACATCTACTACACATTTCCTTATTAGACTGTGGCTTAGACTGCTTCATTCTTGAGAATGGAGGTTTGCATGGCTCTGTTTTCTGCACTACATGCACATCAGCTTCCTTGTGTAACTTTTTGGCTTGAAATTTCTGCAGATCTACACATAGTCACTGCCTTTTCTAGTGTTAGGTCTTGCTCTCTCAGCAATCTCTCTCTGAGTCCATTATCAGGTATTCCACAGACAATACGATCTCTAATGAGTGAATCCTTTAAATCACCAAACTCACAGGTTTTACTGAGTGATTGCAGCTCTGTTACATACTGATCAAATCCATCTACAGACTTCTGATCACGTGTGAAAAACTTATATCTTCATATGTCACATTTTTCCTTGGCACAAAGTAATCTTCAAACTTTTGCATTATAGAAGATAGCACCATATTCTGCCCCTTAGCAAACTGAAAACTATTATAAATGTCCAGCACATCCTCTCCTATCACATGGAGGAAAATGTATGCCTTCGTTTTGTCAGCCTCTGAATCAGCTCCACATGCAGTAAGATATATAATAAACCTTTGCTTAATTCTTTTCCAGTTTTCAGACAAGTTACCAGACATCAGCATGCCGGTTGGAGGAGCTAGTTTATCCTTGGTTACTCACTGTTTGAAGATAGGAGCACACGGCAGGTTTTGCAGACACAGAGTATCACAGCCACAGACTTCTGCAAGATTCTTTCACACTCTGAGAGCACTAGCAGTCCAAGTTAAACTTCTTCTGACACCATGTTTTGTTCATAAGTTTGTAAATCCAGTCATCAGGACACAGAGACATGTGAGTTCACTGCTGTGCTGCTTTATTCCCTCACCAACTCCAGGCACACTGCACACTGGACCACCCACTTCCCAGCATCCCCCTGGTCCCAGGGACCATCACTGAAGATTCAGGCTTACACAGATTAGTAAGGGCGTATCTCCAAATATTAAGCATTCTAGTACACTAACATCACAATCAGCATTGTGAGTGACTGAACAGATCTATGTAGTGTATGGCTGCACACTACATGGATCTGCCTAGCTGCAATGGTTTTGAATTGACAATTCTAGCTTCATATAGTTAGAATCTACAGGCTTGCTAAGCCGGAGTAAATAGCTCTATCAGTAAGATGTCTTCCTTCAGGGTAACAGGTCATGGGTTCTAATCCTGGATTTGACTGTTAAGAAATGTGTGATTTAAAATAAATGACAATGAAATATATATGTATATACACATTTTTTTCAGAACACTCTATATACACAAATATATTTTATGTGTATATATATATATATATATATATATATATAATACACACACACACACACATACATATTTATCTATATATAGTGAGGGGGGGGCACCAATATTTATCTTGCCTCCGGACATCTGGGATAAACTTACGCCACTGTTGAAGACTACCAATGAGAATCACCTGTAAGTAGCCAGAACACATCCCCCTTTTCCCAATAGTCCATAGGAGTATTAGTTTCTAAATTTGTGCTCCAAATGACTTATCTGAACACTTAAGGCCTCCTTTAGAGTTAGTAGTAGTCAGGCAGGTATAATAAAATCTATTGTAAAACAGCATACTTACATATGTATATAGTGTCCCAAGTATCTCAAGATACGTCTAACTGAAAACGCTGCTAATATATATCACATAGCATTGAAATAGTGATAGTAGTGAATGCGAGTCACATTACACCTCTTAGAACAGCATGGTTAGCATTACATCCTCATAATTACAGATCATGGCCCATCTATGTGGAGTTTGTTTGTACTCTTCATGTATGCTCGGGTTTCTCCCAGGTGCGCCAGTTTCTTCCCACACTCCAAAACCATACTGGTACATTACTTAGGCTTCTGACGAAAAATATTATCCTTGGTGTGTGTGTGTGTGTGTGTGTGTGTGTGTGTGTGTGTGTGTGTGTGTATGTATGTATGTATATATATATATATATATATATATATATATATTTATACACTGAATATGAACGGTATCTTGTTCATTAATGAACGAGATCGTTCATATCTTTCACTAATATCGCCCAGTACGTAGGGCCTATAAGACACGGATAAATCTAAATACAAATGCATTTTGGTATATACAGCAGGGGAAATGTATCAAACCTTGGTCTCTCAGCTCTGTGGCTCTGCTAATTTTGTGCCTTTGCATTAACCTAAAACTGTAAAGAAGTGACATACTGGGAGAGATGTATCAAACCTTGGTGAGATATCAAGTGGAGAGAAATACCAACCAATCAGCTCCTCATTGCAATTTTGCAGGCTCTGTTTGAAAAATGGCAGTTGGGAGCTGACAAGTTGGTACTCTATCTCTCTCCACTTTATTGCTCGCCAAGCTTTGATACATCTCTCCAAACAGAATGGCCATGGGGGGGGGAGTTCTTAAAATTCTATGCTGTAGATAGTTAAAGTGTGATCTGATATATTTATGCCACAAAAGTTGATGCTTGCCAGCTGCAAATGCTGCCCAGTGTAAAGCTACTGCCAATAAAACAAAGAATAAGTATAATACGTTAATGGAAAATTCTTAAGGCCCATACACACTGGGTGATTTTGAGCTGAGAGCAGGTCACTTTTGGTGTGCTGAGCCGCTTTCAGCTCAAAGCCGCCCAGTGTGTATGCCCCAGCGATGAGCGCTGATGCGCACTCCCGCTTCATCGCTGGTGGCCGCCGTTCATCTACTGGTATTACCAGTAGATGAATGGCGGGGTGAGCGGCTCTCCATAGCGTCCTGCTATGGAAATCCGTTCACCCTCACTGACATCGCTGGGCAGGGTAGAAAAGCACTCAGTGTGTATGGACCTTTAGGCTTTATACATTTTTGCCTGTGTTGAAGAATAATATTAAAAGTAAAACTAAAATAACAAAAAAAATAAATCCATATGTTAATAACACTTGTTGCAAACAGGCCGAATAACTGAGATTTTCTTGTCAAAGACTTGGAATAAAAGATCTTAGAATTAACTTTTGTTCTGTGTATGAACGTTGAATTGGAAAGGGAAAATCAATCCACTGCTTAATACAGAGATTTTCGACCTTTTCATGCCAGGATCCAAATTCCATCACTGAAACAGCTTTGGGAGCTCTGGGTTAGCGCAGGATTAATAACAGACATTCTTTTAAGTACTTCACACAGTTTTTTTTTTTTTTTTTTTAACAAAGTATATTATTGCTAAGAATGACTGCATAGGGTCTTGTACAATACAATATTAAACTGTAATAACTTATTTGACCGTTGACTTCCATTTAATAAATGTTAATCCTGATACAATCAAATAGCATGTTGATTTCTTTTGTTTTTGTGACATGACACACTAACAGTGACGCACCCTTATTAAGGCTGCCAAATTGGCCTGTCTGTTCAGTATAACTCAGGGTTTAGTTACTGGATTATAATAATCCAATATTAACTGTGCCATTGCCATGTGATTGTGCTCAAAGGTAATGCCACGGCCAATGTCATTATATTCCCACGGATGTAAATATAAAGTGCGGCTCTCTGTGTGGAAACCTGTGGCTCTCTAAAGGCTTTAAAGTCCTAGCATGTGCTCTTCCGCTTCTAAGCTCTGTTTGCCTTGCAGATCTTGTGCCCACGCATGAACCTAAAACTGCAAAGAATTTAAATATTGGGAGAGATGTATCAAGTCTTGGAGAGATATAAAGTACCAACCAACCAGCTTCTGTCATTTTTCAAACAAACGGGCAGATTTAAGTGATGGGGGTTATTCAGTTTGGCCCAAAGCTGGCGGGTGATAAGTATCGCCACCAGGGGTTATTTAATTGGCCCCCGATAAGCCATCGCGTGCCCGATAACAGCCCCGATTTTATCCAAAAACGGGGCTATTTCACCCGAAAACACACAGGTTTCACTGAACCTGTGTGTTTACGGTTGAAAAAGCAGGTTTTACCGGCCGAGCTAATTAAATAGCCCGACCACAGCACCCGAAGAAACATCGGGGGTTTTTACTCCCGATCTCTTCTCGGGCCAAATTGAATATCCCTAATATTCTTGTTATCACTCATTATGAATGTTAAATGGTGCCCCAGCCAATCAGCTCCTAACTCTCGTGTTTGAAAAATGACAGGAGCTGATTGGTTGGATCACCAGTTAACATTCATAATGAGTGATTTCATGGCAATATGAGAGAGCTATTCTAATTACAACAGTATACTGAAATGTCATTCAGAGATACCATGTTGCCACCATGGTGGTATTGAACTCAGAGGCATTTGTTAATCAGAAGAACACTCCATTACTACAATAACTGGCTACACTTTGCATGCTTGATATTAGCAATGGATCTATAGCAGTGATGTGCGGTGAGGTGAGGCAGAGCCTTTCCTGTCATACTAACGTTTGGACCAGAGTTTTGACTACATAAAGTTTATGAAAAATACAAAGAATATAGTTATTATTTTTGTAGTCAAAACTCTGGAGTAAAAAGTCAATTGCGGGTGAGGCAGTGCCTCCCTCCCTTGCCTATCTCTTCCGGACATATCTGATCAAAACTCCCCAAATTTCCAGGAGTTTATACTGCTGCACCTGTGTATAATGCCCACATTAACCCATGGCTCATATATTGTGTGCAAATCTGGCTCTGGTACTAGACAGCGCATCCTGAGCCATTTACCTCACCGCACATCCCTCTAAACTAGTGATGTGCACCGGACATTTTTCGGGTTTTGTGTTTTGGTTTTGGATTCGGTTCCGCGGCCGTGTTTTGGATTCGGACGCGTTTTGGCAAAACCTCCCTAAAAAATTTTTGTCGGATTCGGGCGTGTTTTGGATTCGGGTGTTTTTTTACAAAAAAAACTCTAAAACAGCTTAAATCATAGAATTCGGGGGTCATTTTGATCCCATAGTATTATTAACCTCAATAACCATAATTTACACTCATTTTCAGTCTATTCTGAACACCTCACAATATTATTTTTAGTCTTAAAATTTGCACCGAGGTCGCTGGATGGCTAAGCTAAGCGACCCAAGTGGCCGACACAAACACCTGGCCCATCTAGGAGTGGCACTGCAGTGTCAGGCAGGATGGCACTTCAAAAAAATAGTCCCCAAACAGCACATGATGCAAAGAAAAAAAGAGGCGCACCAAGGTCGCTGTGTGACTAAGCTAAGCGACACAAGTGGCCGACACAAACACCTGGCCCATCTAGGAGTGGCACTGCAGTGTCAGGCAGGATGGCACTTCAAAAAAATTGTCCCCAAACAGCACATGATGCAAAGAAAAATGAAAGAAAAAAGAGGTGCAATATGGAATTGTCTTTGGGCCCTCCCACCCACCCTTATGTTGTATAAACAGGACATGCACACTTTAACGAACCCATCATTTCAGCGACAGGGTCTGCCACACGACTGTGACTGAAATGACTGGTTGGTTTGGGCCCCCACCAAAAAAAGAAGCAATCAATCTCTCCTTGCACAAACTGGCTCTACAGAGGCAAGATGTCCACCTCATCATCATCCTCCGATTCCTCACCCCTTTCACTGTGTACATCCCCCTCCTCACAGATTATTAATTCGTCCCCACTGGAATCCACCATCTCAGGTCCCTGTGTACTTTCTGGAGGCAATTGCTGCTGGTGAATGTCTCCACGGAGGAATTGATTATAATTCATTTTGATGAACATCATCTTCTCCACATTTTCTGGAAGTAACCTCGTACGTCGATTGCTGACAAGGTGAGCGGCTGCACTAAACACTCTTTCGGAGTACACACTGGAGGGAGGGCAACTTAGGTAGAATAAAGCCAGTTTGTGCAAGGGCTTCCAAATTGCCTCTTTTTCCTGCCAGTATACGTACGGACTGTCTGACGTGCCTACTTGGATGCGGTCACTCATATAATCCTCCACCATTCTTTCAATGGTGAGAGAATCATATGCAGTGACAGTAGACGACATGTAAGTAATCTTTGGCAGGTCCTTCAGTCCGGACCAGATGTCAGCACTCGCTCCAGACTGCCCTGCATCACCGCCAGCGGGTGGGCTCGGAATTCTTAGCCTTTTCCTCGCACCCCCAGTTGCGGGAGAATGTGAAGGAGGAGATGTTGACGGGTCACGTTCCGCTTGACTTGACAATTTTCTCACCAGCAGGTCTTTCAACCTCTGCAGACTTGTGTCTGGTGGAAAGAGAGATACAACGTAGGTTTTAAATCTAGGATCGAGCACGGTGGCCAAAATGTAGTGCTCTGATTTCAACAGATTGACCACCCGTGAATCCTGGTTAACCGAATGAAGGGCTCCATCCACAAGTCCCACATGCCTAGTGGAATCGCTCTGATATAGCTCCTCCTTCAATGTCTCCAGCTTCTTCTGCAAAAGCCTGATGAGGGGAATGACCTGACTCAGGCTGGCAGTGTCTGAACTGACTTCACGTGTGGCAAGTTCAAAGGGTTGCAGAACCTTGCACAACATTGAAATCATTCTCCACTGCGCTTGATTCAGGTGCATTCCCCCTCCTTTGCCTATATCGTGGGCAGATGTATAGGCTTGAATGGCCTTTTGCTGCTCCTCCATCCTCTGAAGCATATAGAGGGTTGAATTCCTCCTCGTTACCACCTCTTGCTTCAGATAATGGCAGGGCAGGTTCAGGAATGTTTGGTGGTGCTCCAGTCTTCGGCACGCGGTGGCTGAATGCCGAAAGTGGCCCACAATTCTTCGGGCCACCGACAGCATCTCTTGCACGCCCCTGTCATTTTTTAAAGAATTCTGCACCACCAAATTCAATGTATGTGTAAAACATGGGACGTGCTGGAATTTGCCCAGATGTAATGCACGCACAATATTGCTGGCGTTGTCCGATGTCACAAATCCCCAGGAGAGTCCAATTGGGGTAAGCCATTCTGCGATGATGTTCCTCAGTTTCCGTAAGAGGTTGTCAGCTGTGTGCCTCTTCTGGAAAGCGGTGATACAAAGCGTAGCCTGCCTAGGAACGAGTTGGTGTTTGCGAGATGCTGCTACTGGTGCAGCCGCTGCTGTTCTCGCTGGGGGAGGCAATACATCTACCCAGTGGGCTGTCACAGTCATATAGTCCTGAGTCTGCCCTGCTCCACTTGTCCACATGTCTGTGGTTAAGTGGACATTGGGTACAACTGCATTTTTTAGGACACTGGTGACTCTTTTTCTGAGGTCTGTGTACATTTTCGGTATTGCCTGCCTAGAAAAATGGAACCTAGATGGTATTTGGTACCGGGGACACAGTACCTCAATCAAGTCTCTAGTTGCCTCTGAATTAACGGTGGATACCGGAACCACGTTTCTCACCGCCCAGGCTGCCAAGGCCTGAGTTATCCGCTTTGCAGCAGGATGACTGCTGTGATATTTCATCTTCCTCGCAAAGGACTGTTGGACAATCAATTGCTTACTGGAAGTAGTACAAGTGGTCTTCCGACTTCCCCTCTTGGATGACGATCGACTTCCAGCAGCAACAACAGCAGTGCCAGCAGCAACAACAGCAGCACCAGCAGCAGTAGGCGTTACACTCAAGGAAGCATCGGAGGAATCCCAGGCAGGAGAGGACTCGTCAGACTTGCCAGTGACATGGCCTGCAGGACTATTGGCTTTCCTGTGTAAGGAGGAAATTGACACTGAGGGAGTTGGTGGTGTGATTTGCAGGAGCTTGGTTACAAGAGGAAGGGATTTAGTGGTCAGTGGACTGCTTCCGCTGTCACCCAAAGTTTTTGAACTTGTCACTGACTTCTGATGAATGCGGTCCAGGTGACGTATAAGGGAGGATGTTCCTAGGTGGTTAACGTCCTTACCCCTACTTATTACAGCTTGACAATGGCAACACACGGCTTGACACCTGTTGTCCGCATTTGTGTTGAAATAATTCCACACCGAAGAGGTGTTTTTTTTTGTATTTTGACCAGGCATGTCAATGGCCATATTCGTCCCACGGACAACAGGTGTCTCCCCGGGTGCCTGACTTAAACAAACCACCTCACCATCAGAATCCTCCTTGTCAATTTCCTCCCCAGCACCAGCAACACCCATATCCTCATCCTGGTGTACTTCAACAGTGACATCTTCAATTTGACTATCAGGAACTGGACTGCGGGTGCTCCTTCCAGCACTTGCAGGGGGCGTGCAAATGGTGGTAGGCGCAAGCTCTTCCCATCCAGTGTTGGGAAGGTCAGGCATCGCAACCGACACAATTGGACTCTCCTTGGGGATTTGTGATTTAGAAGAACGCACAGTTCTTTGCTGTGCTTTTGCCAGCTTAAGTCTTTTCATTTTTCTAGCGAGAGGATGAGTGCTTCCATTCTCATGTGAAGCTGAACCACTAGCCATGAAGATAGGCCAGGGCCTCAGCCGTTCCTTGCCACTCCGTGTCGTAAATGGCATATTGGCAAGTTTACGCTTCTCATCAGACGCTTTCAATTTTGATTTTTGGGTCATTTTACTGAACTTTTGTTTTTTGGATTTTACATGCTCTCTACTATGACATTGGGCATCGGCCTTGGCAGACGACGTTGATGGCATTTCATCGTCTCGGCCATGACTAGTTGCAGCAGCTTCAGCACGAGGTGGAAGTGGATCTTGATCTTTCCCTATTTTAACCTCCACATTTTTGATCTCCATTTTTTAATGTGTGGAATTATATGCCAGTATCAATAGCAATGGCCTACTACTATATATACTGCGCACAACTGAAATGCACCACAGGTATGGATGGATAGTATACTTGACGACACAGAGGTAGGTACAGCAGTGGCCTACTGTACCGTAATGCTATATATTATATACTGGTGGTCAGCAAACTGTGCAAAACTGAAATGCACCACAGGTATGGATGGATAGTATACTTGACGACACAGAGGTAGGTACAGCAGTGGCCTACTGTACCGTAATGCTATATACTATATACTGGTGGTCAGCAAACTGTGCAAAACTGAAATGCACCACAGGTATGGATGGATAGTATACTTGACGACACAGAGGTAGGTACAGCAGTGGCCTACTGTACCGTAATGCTATATATTATATACTGGTGGTCAGCAAACTGTGCAAAACTGAAATGCACCACAGGTATGGATGGATAGTATACTTGATGACACAGAGGTAGGTACAGCAGTGGCCTACTGTACCGTAATGCTATATATTATATACTGGTGGTCAGCAAACTGTACAAAACTGAAATGCACCACAGGTATGGATGGATAGTATACTTGACGACACAGAGGTAGGTACAGCAGTGGCCTACTGTACCCTAATGCTATATATATATACTGGTGGTCAGCAAACTGTGCAAAACTGAAATGCACCACAGGTATGGATGGATAGTATACTTGACGACACAGAGGTAGGTACAGCAGTGGCCTACTGTACCGTAATGCTATATATTATATACTGATGGTCAGCAAACTGTGCAAAACTGAAATGCACCACAGGTATTGATGGATAGTATACTTGACGACACAGAGGTAGGTACAGCAGTGGCCTACTGTACCGTAATTCTATATATTATATACTGGTGGTCAGCAAACTGTGCAAAATTGAAATGCACCACAGGTATGGATGAATAGTATACTTGACGATACAGAGGTAGGTACAGCAGTGGCCTACTGTACCGTAATGCTATATATTATATACTGGTGGTCAGCAAACTGTGCAAAACTGAAATGCACCACAGGTATGGATGGATAGTAAACTTGACGACACAGAGGAAGGTACAGCAGTGGCCTACTGTACCGTAATGCTATATATTATATACTGGTGGTCAGCAAACTATGCAAAACTGAAATGCACCACAGGTATGGATGGATAGTATACTTGACGACACAGAGGTAGGTACAGCAGTGGCCTACTGTACCGTAATGCTATATATTATATACTGGTGGTCAGCAAAATTATGCACTGTGCTCCTACTATATACTACAATGCAGCACAGATATGGAGTGTTTTTCAGGCAGACAACATATACTGGTGGTCACTGGTCAGCAAAAGCGTAGCCTGCCTAGGAACGAGCTGGCGTTTGCGAGATGCTGCTACTGGTGCCGCCGCTGCTGTTCTTTCTGTGGGAGGCAATACATCTACCCAGTGGGCTGTCACAGTCATATAGTCCTGATCTGCCCTGCTCCACTTGTCCACATGTCCGTGGTTAAGTGGACATTGGGTACAACTGCATTTTTTAGGACACTGGTGACTCTTTTTCTGAGGTCTGTGTACATTTTCGGTATCGCCTGCCTAGAAAAATGAAACCTAGATGGTATTTGGTACCGGGGACACAGTACCTCAATCTAGTCTCTAGTTGCCTCTGAATTAACGGTAGATACCGGAACCACGTTTCTCACCGCCCAGGCTGCCAAGGCCTGAGTTATCCGCTTTGCAGCAGGATGACTGCTGTGATATTTCATCTCCCTCGCAAAGGACTGTTGGACAGTCAGTTGCTTACTGGAAGTAGTACAAGTGGTCTTCCGACTTCCCCTCTGGGATGACGATCGACTCCCAGCAGCAACAGCAGCAGCGCCAGCACCAACAACAGCAGCGCCAGCAGCAGTAGGCGTTACACTCAAGGAAGCATCGGTGGAATCCCAGGCAGGAAAGGACTCGTCAGACTTGCCAGTGACATGGCCTGCAGGACTATTGGCTTTCCTGTGTAAGGAGGAAATTGACACTGAGGGAGATGGTGGTGTGGTTTGCAGAAGCTTGGTTACAAGAGGAAGGGATTTAGTGGTCAGTGGACTGCTTCCGCTGTCACCCAAAGTTTTTGAACTTGTAACGTCCTTACCCCTACTTATTACAGCTTGACAATGGCAAAACACAGCTTGACACCTGTTGTCCGCATTTGTGTTGAAATAATTCCAAACCGAAGAGGTGGTTTTTTTTGTATTTTGACCAGGCATGTCAATGGCCATATTCGTCCCACGGACAACAGGTGTCTCCCCGGGTGCCTGACTTAAACAAACCACCTCACCATCAGAATCCTCCTTGTCAATTTCCTCCCCAGCACCAGCAACACCCATATCCTCATCCTAGTGTACTTCAACAGTGACATCTTCAATTTGACTATCAGGAACTGGACTGCGGGTGCTCCTTCCAGCACTTGCAGGGGGCGTGCAAATGGTGGAAGGCGCAAGCTCTTCCCATCCAGTGTTGGGAAGGTCAGGCATCGCAACCAACACAATTGGACTCTCCTTGGGGATTTGTGATTTAGAAGAACGCACAGTTCTTTGCTGTGCTTTTGCCAGCTTAAGTCTTTTCATTTTTCTAGCGAGAGGATGAGTGCTTCCATCCTCATGTGAAGCTGAACCACTAGCCATGAACATAGGCCAGGGCCTCAGCCGTTCCTTGCCACTCCGTGACGTAAATGGCATATTGCCAAGTTTACGCTTCTCATCAGACGCTTTCAATTTTGATTTTTGGGTCATTTTACTGAACTTTTGTTTTTTGGATTTTACATGCTCTCTACTATGACATTGGGCATCGGCCTTGGCAGACGACGTTGATGGCATTTCATTGTCTCGGCCATGACTAGTTGCAGCAGCTTCAGCACGAGGTGGAAGTGGATCTTGATCTTTCCCTATTTTAACCTCCACATTTTTGTTCTCCATTTTTTAATGTGTGGAATTATATGCCAGTATCAATAGCAATGGCCTACTACTATACATACTGTGCACAACTGAAATGCACCACAGGTATGGATGGATAGTAAACTTGACGACACAGAGGTAGGTACAGCAGTGGCCTACTGTACCGTAATGCTATATATTATATACTGGTGGTCAGCAAACTGCAAAACTGAAATGCACCACAGGTATGGATGGATAGTATACTTGATGACACAGAGGTAGGTACAGCAGTGGCCTACTGTACCTTAATTCTATATATTATATACTGGTGGTCAGCAAACTGTGCAAAATTGAAATGCACCACAGGTATGGATGGATAGTATACTTGACGATACAGAGGTAGGTACAGCAGTGGCCTACTGTACCGTAATGCTATATATTATATACTGGTGGTCAGCAAACTGTGCAAAACTGAAATACACCACAGGTATGGATGGATAGTATACTTGACGACACAGAGGTAGGTACAGCAGTGGCCTACTGTACCGTAATGCTATATATTATATACTGGTGGTCAGCAAACTGTGAAAAACTGAAATGCACCACAGGTATGGATGGATAGTATACTTGACGACACAGAGGTAGGTACAGCAGTGGCCTACTGTACCGTAATGCTATATATTATATACTGGTGGTCAGGAAACTGTACAAAACTGAAATGCACCACAGGTATGGATGGATAGTATACTTGACGACACAGAGGTAGGTACAGCAGTGGCCTACTGTACTGTAATGCTATATATTATATACTGGTGGTCAGCAAACTGTGCAAAACTGAAATGCACCACAGGTATGGATGGATAGTATACTTGATGACACAGAGGTAGGTACAGCAGTGGCCTACTGTACCGTAATGCTATATATTATATACTGGTGGTCAGGGACGTGCAGTCAGGGGAGGCAGTGCCTCCCCTGTGATTAATTATTAAAATAATAAAAAGAAGATACTTATGACACATATTCTGTGTCATAAGTATCTTCTTTATTTTATTCTAATAATTGTAGGTCCTTCAAGTACTTTGGGAGGCACTGATAGCAGTGCCTCCCGTGGATAATGGGAACGGGACTGAGCAGGGGGCGGGGCCAAGCACGGGGCTGTAAAAGCCCATTAAAAAATATATGGAAAGCGGCACTTAAACAAGTGCCTCGCTGACAGGGACACCACCCCCATGTCAGCGTGGCACCTGTGATTGGACAGCGGATCCAGGGCTGGATCCGCTTGTCCAATCACCCACATGCGGCGCTGGAGGCGGCGGGTCCCGGCGGTGAGTGCCTTGGACGTAGCTGGGAGCAGCGGTGGGCCTGCAGTGTGTGCGGCTCTCCCCCCGTCCTCCGCCGGCTCCCGCACAGTCAGCAACGGTGTCCTCCCGTCCTCCTGCTCACCTGACAGCCGCTGCAATCCGTGCAGCTCTCCCACCGTCCTCCTCCGCCGGCTCCCGCACAGTCAGCAGCGGTATCCTCCTGCTCACCTGACAGCCGCTGCAATCCGTGCAGCTCTCCCACCGTCCTCCTCCGCCGGCTCCCGCACAGTCAGCAGCGGTGTCCTCCCATCCTCCTGCTCACCTGACAGCCGCTGCAATCCGTGCTGCTCTCCCACCGTCCTTCTCCGCGGCTCCGTTCTCCAGCAGTAGCAGGTTAGATTAACACAGTGTTTATTTTTTTGAGCAGTGGCTTTTAGGTGAAGGGAGGTAAATGATTAGTTAAGGCTATTTATTCCTTTCTAAAACTAGTTTTCTGACTGTGCATCATGTTGGACTAATTACTGGGTTATGCTGCATTTATTAATTTTTAGCGGTATTTGATGTATACATTTTATATCAACATATCATGCTCTCTCTCCTTTCCCCGTCCCTCCCGTGTTCCTCCTCTGATGTCATTCGTCTTCTCTGTCTACCTCCTCTGATGTCATTCATCTTCTCTCCCTCCTCTGATGTCATTCGTCTTCTGTGATCTGATCTATGCTGTCTCAGATGTCTCTCTCTCTCTTCCCTGTGGATCTGTAAGTATAATGTTCATTTTTACAGGTCCCCCTACCCTATTGGATTCTACTGGACAAGTGGACGTGACCGGCGTGGGATGTAGGTAAGTAATCTCTCTCTCATTTTTACAGGAAACCCTATTGGATTCTACTGGACAAGTGGACGTGACTGGCGTGGGATGTAGGTAAGTATGTGTGAGTGTGTAAGTGTGTTATAATAAAATTTTACTTTCACGGTGTGTGTGTTGTGTTTTTATTTGGGTATTTTTGTTGTTGTAGAACTACAGGTACCAGCGAGCCCGTTATTTCCCCGCATGCTGGTACTTGAGGTTCTCCAAGTACCAGCAAGCGGGGGAGGCTTGCTGGGCCTTGTTGTTCCACAACAAAAAACAATATTCTTTTTTCACACACATGGCTATCAGCCTGGCACCCACCGCCCAGGGGTGCTGGGGACAGCCTCGGGCTTCTCCCCTGGCCCTTGGGTGCCTGGAGGGGGGGACCCCTTGATTTAAGGGGTCCCCACTCATCCAGGAAACCCCGGCCAGAGGTGACTAGCTGGGGGGGTAATGCCACGGCCGCAGGGACCTACATAAAAGTGTCCCCCGGCTGTGGCATTATCTCTCTGGCTTGTGGAGCCCGGTGCTGGTTTTAAAAATACGGGGGATCCCTACATCTTTTGTCCCCCGTATTTTTGGAACCAGGACCGGACTAAGCCCGGTGCTGGTTGTGTAAATACGGGGAAACCCTGTCAATTTTTTTCCCATTATTTAAACAACCAGGACCGGCTCAAAGAGCCCGAGGCTGGTTATACTTAGGAGCCTACGCATTTTTTTTAACCCATTCAGACCCTTCTCCATTAAGTTAATGGAAGCCCTGGACAACAAAATTGCATTCATGTCCTCCTCCCACTCCCTTCCCAGTCCCAAACATTAATTATTATTATTTTTTCTATAAAAATGTACAATATATCACAAGTATGATGAGCAGGCAGGCAGCGGGCATTGGCGGCATCGGACTGAGATGCAAATTAGTGGCAGAAGGCTGGGTCAGTTGATGGTGGGCGAGTTTGTAAGCCATTGGCGGTGGCAGCGGACATCGGCTCAGAGGCAGTAGCGGGTATTGGCTCAGCGGCGGTAGGGGTCATCGGCAGGAATCCAGCGGACATTATGGCTGTAGTGCCTCACCAGTCACTGACCTCATCGCACGCCACTGCTGGTGGTCAGCAAACTGTACAAAACTGAAATGCACCACAGGTATGGATGGATAGTATACTTGACGACACAGACGTAGGTACAGCAGTGGCCTACTGTACCGTACTCCTATATATTATATACTGGTGGTCAGCAAAATTATGCACTGTACTCCTACTATATACTACAATGCAGCACAGATATGGAGTGTTTTTCAGGCAGACAACGTATACTGGTGGTCACTGGTCAGCAAAACTCTGCACTGTACTCCTCCTATATAATATACTGGTGGTCCCCAGTCCCCACAATAAAGCAGTGTGAGCACAGATATATGCAGCACACTGAGCACAGATATGGAGTTTTTTTCAGGCAGACAACGTATACTGGTGGTCACTGGCCCTCATTCCGAGTTGTTCGCTCGCAAGCTGCTTTTAGCAGCATTGCACACGCTAAGCCGCCGCCTACTGGGAGTGAATCTTAGCTTCTCAAAATTGCGAACGAAAGGTTCTCAAAATTGCGAATAGAAATTTCTTTGCAGTTTCTGAGTAGCTCGAGACTTACTCTTCCAGTGCGAACAGTTCAGTGCTTGTCGTTCCTGGTTTGACGTCACAAACACACCCAGCGTTCGCCCAGACACTCCTCCGTTTCTCCAGCCACTCCCGCGTTTTTCCCAGAAACGGTAGCGTTTTTTCACACACTCCCATAAAACGGCCAGTTTCCGCCTAGAAACACCCACTTCCTGTCAATCACACTCCGATCTCCAGAACGAAGAAAAAACCTCGTAATGCCGTGAGTAAAATACCTAACTGCATAGCAAATTTACTTGGTGCAGTCGCAGTGCGAACATTGCGCATGCGCAGTTAGCGGAAAATCGCTGCGATGCGAAGAAAATTACCGAGCGAACAACTCGGAATGACCACCCCTGTCAGCAAAACTCTGCACTGTACTCCTCCTATATAATACTGCTGCTCCCCAGTCCCCACAATTAAGCAGTGTGAGCACAGATATATGCAGCACACTGAGCACAGATATGGAGTGTTTTTCAGGCAGACAACGTATACTGGTGGTCACTGTCAGCAAAACTCTGCACTGTACTCCTGCTATATAATACTGCTGCTCCCCAGTCCCCACAATTAAGCAGTGTGAGCACAGATATATGCAGCACACTGTGAGCACAGATAAGGAGCGTTTTTTTCAGGCAGAGAACGGATAAAACTGGTGGTCACTGATCATCAAAACTCTGCACTGTACTCCTCCTATATTAATAATACAGCTGCTCCCCAGTCCCCACAATTAAGATATAAGCAAGCACAAATATTTGCATCAACAATGAATAAACGGAGAGGACGCCAGCCACGTCCTCTCCCTAACATTTCCAATGCACGAGTGAAAATGGCGGCGACGCGCGGCTGCTTATATAGAATGATGACGTTCGGGCGGGCTCGGATTAACCGAGCCATACGGGAGAATCCGAGTATGCCTCGGACCCGTGTAAAATGGGTGAAGTTCGGGGGGGTTCGGTTTCCGAGGAACCGAACCCGCTCATCACTACTCTAAACATCACAAAGTGCACCACCACTGAATGGCCATGGGGAAGGGGGGGAGTTCTTAAGATTCTATGCTGTAGATAGTTAAAGTGTGAACTGATATATATTATTTCTGTTGATACGTATTATTACTGTGACAGTGTATTATCTATGTATTATCAAGTGTACGGTGGAGATACTACATGCCTTAAATGTGGACATAATTCAGGGTGTGTAGTGTACTGTAGCTATCAGTCCCTCAGTGCAAAACTGCAGAAGAATAGTAAAGGAGCATACACACTTAGTGATATAGTAATCTATATCGCCCAGTGTGTCTTAGCTGACAACGAGCGATGTGCGGTCCAGCTGGTCGTTAATGACCCTCGGTCTTGGCTGCGCATGCAGCTCAATTTGGACTCATCGTCCAAAGCTGCATATTTTGGTCGGCCACGACATGACATCACTGTGCGATATCGCTAGCGAAATCACACAGTGTGTATTTCCGCCGCTGGGCGTCCCCACTCGGGAGAGGAAACACTGAGCACATTGCTTGGTGTGTACCCACCTTTACACTGCAAGTTGTGTTTGTTAAGTAACTGATGTATATTTTTGTATCTGACAGTTATTGATGCATCAAAGAAAACATAAAATATTTACTTTTTTAAATGCTGTATTATTTATCGACCTACATGTGTCCAGAGTAAAAATAAGATTTTAAACCTACCGGTAAATCTTTTTCTCGTAGTCCATAGAGGATGCTGGAACTCTGTAAGGACCATGGGGATAGACGGGCTCCGCAGGAGACATGGGCACTTTAAGAAAGACTTTGGATCTGGGTGTGCACTGGCTCCTCCCTCTATGCCCCTCCTCCAGACCTCAGTTAGAGAAACTGTGCCCAGAAGAGACGAACAGTACGAGGAAAGGATTTTTGTTAATCTAAGGGCAAGATTCATACCGGCCACACCAATCACACCGTATAACTTGTGATATACTATCTAGTTAACAGTATGAAAAACAACATATCATCGGTCCAAAACCGATGAAACTATAACATAACCCTTATGTAAGCAATAACTATGTACAAGTCTTGCAGAAGTAGTCCGCACTTGGGACGGGCGCCCAGCATCCTCTACGGACTACGAGAAAAAGATTTACTGGTAGGTTTAAAATCTTATTTTCTCTAACGTCCTAGAGGATGCTGGGACTCCGTAAGGACCATGGGGATTATACCAAAGCTCCCAAACGGGCGGGAGAGTGCGGATGACTCTGCAGCACCGATTGAGCAAACAGGAGCTCCTCCTCAGCCAGGGTATAAAACTTATAGAACTTTCCAAAGGTGTTTGACCCCGACCAAGTAGCAGCTCGGCACAGCTGTAGTGCCGAGACCCCTCGGGCAGCCGCCCAAGACGAGCCCACCTTCCTAGTGGAATGGGCCTTAACCGATTTTGGTAACGGCAATCCTGCCGTAGAATGCTCCTGCTGAATCATGTTACAGATCCAGCGAGCAATAGTCTGCTTTGAACCTTGTTGGTTGCATACAGGACAAATAGTGCTTCTGTTTTTCTGATCCTAGCCATTCTGGCCACGTAAATTTTCAAAGCCCTGACCACATCAAGGGACTTGGAATCCTCCAAGTCACGTGTAGTCACAGGCACGACAATAGTTTGGTTCATATGAAAGGATGAGACCACCTTAGGTAGGAATTGAGGACGGGTCCGCAATTCCGCTCTATCCATATGGAAAACAAGATAGGGGCTTTTATGTGATAAAGCCGCTAATTCTGAAACTCACCTAACCGAAGCTAAGGCTAACAACATGACCACCTTCCAAGTGAGATATTTCAACTCCACTGTTTTAAGTGGTTCAAACCAATGTGACTTAAGGAGACTTAACACCACGTTAAGGTCCCAAGGCGCCACCGGAGGTACAAAAGGAGGCTGAATATGCAGTACTCCCTTCACAAAAGTCTGTACTTCAGGTAGAGAGGCCAATTCCTTTTGAAAGAAAATGGATAAGGCCGAAATCTGAACTTTAACGGAGCCTAATTTTAGGCCCAAATTCACTCCAGTTTGTACGAAGTGAAGAAAACGGCCTAGATGGAATTCTTCCGTAGGAGCATTCCTGGCCTCACACCAAGAAACATATTTTCTCCATATTCGGTGATAATGTTTAGATGTCACGTCCTTCCTAGCCTTTATTAGCGTAGGAATGACCTCATCCGGAATACCTTTTTCCGCTAGGATCCGGCGTTCAACCGCCATGCCGTCAAACGCAGCTGCGGTAAGTCTTGGAACAGACAGGGACCCTGTTGCAACAGGTCCTGTCTTAGAGGAAGAGGCCATGGATCTTCTGTGAGCATTTCCTGCAGATCCGGATACCAGGTCCTTCGTGGCCTTCGTGGCCAATCCAGAACAATGAGTATTGTTCTCACTCCTCTTTTTCTTATTATTATTTTTTGGTATGAGAGGAAGAGGAGGAAATACATAGACCGACTGGAACACCCACGGTGTCACTAGGGTGTCCACAGCTACCGCCTGAGGGTCTCTTGACCTGGCGCAATACCTTTGTAGCTTTTTGTTGAGGCGGGACGCCATCATGTCTATTTGGGGCAGTCCCCACCGACTTGCAATCTGTGCGAAGACTTCCTGATGAAGTCCCCACTCTCCCGGATGCAGGTTGTGTCTGCTGAGGAAGTCTGCTTCCCAGTTGTCCACTCCCGAAATGAACACTGCTGATAGTGCGCTTACATGATTCTCCGTCCAGCGAAGAATTCTGGTGGCTTCCGCCATTGCCACTCTGCTCCTTGTGCCGCCTTGGCAGTTTACATGAGCTACTGAGGTGACGTTGTCTGACTGTATCATAACCGGTTGGTCGCGAAGTAAGGTCACCGCTTGACATAGGGCGTTGTATATGGCCCTTAGCTCAAAGATGTTGATGTGAAGACAAGTCTCTTGACTTGACCAAAGACCTTGGAAATTTCTTCCCTGTGTGACTGCTCCCCAACCTCGGAGGCTCGCGTCCGTGGTCACCAGGATCCAGTCCTGAATGCCGAACCTACGGCCCTCTAGAAGGTGAGCACTCTGCAGCCACCACAGGAGAGATACCCTGTGACAATGCTAAATTCCCTTGTCGTATAAACAACCCTTTATGAAGCTAAGAACACTGTACGCTGTTTACTTAAGAAGTACCGTAATGGTACGCTAGTTGCGTAACGATCGCTCAGCCGTAGGCGAGACGCTCAAGCGTCACGTTCGCTCACGGCCCAGCAATCACAGGACACGTTATTGGCTATGACTAGAGTAATGATTCGCTATGGCGTAGCTTACGCTCGAGACCACGAGGAGGTCACCAGCGGCGCAGACGCTCACAACGCTATACCTTAATGTTTAAACCTTATACCAAAGAAATACAAAGAATACCTTAATGTGAGTACAGGGTGTAAGTGCAACCTTGTGTAACCTGACTAACTACAAAGCTGCTTGAGCGTCACCGACGCTCAAGTGAACACTTAACGCTATAGAAAACACACAGATACTGGTTTAGGTTCCAAAGCCTATTAACTGTATTATATCTAATATACTTGTAAAAGGGGATAACAGTACAAATGATACACTACAATATAACAGAGACTTCCTAACCACAGAACTAAAATACAAAAAGACAATACTACTCTGACCTAAATGAAATACAATACAATACTATAATACTATGGGAGATATAAGAGAAAAGAGGAGAGAGAGAGATAGAGAGAGAGAGAGAAATTGGCTCACAGAAAGACAATGATTACGGAGAGAAACTTACGCACAAGGGGAAACGATCGCATGCGCCTGGACATCCAGCACCCGATTTTCAGCAATGAGAACCGTTGAAGAGTGAGAGCTGGATGTGGTCGGCCTGCCTATTTATGCCCCACACACAATGCAATCTCCTGGTCCTACAATCCCATTGTCCATTGGCCGAAGGAATTCGACCCTGTATCACAACAAAAGGTCATAGGGTGATTCATACAGGTGGGCTGTGACGATTTCCAACAGCTCAGGTGGGTGGGAAACTGGGTTTCCCGCCGCATACCTGAGTATGTGTAAATAATAGAAATGGACATAAACTTCTTATGTCCATAACTATTCGCACGAGCGATTAATACGCTCCAAACCAACACCGGAATATTGCTAATTAAATACTCTTCCGATGGGTACCAAACACTGCTGTATGATTCCCGTTAGACCCTTCGTACGATATAAAGAGGGATTCCTCAGCTCTGGGACATTGTATTTTAACCAAACTTTCAGAATCTATCAAAGGGACCATGATCTATAAACTACATTAATTGTGAACATTTGTAACGAATGAGTCGCACGCTACGACTACATAAACTCTACCGTAAATACGCATACCGCGCCTGCGAGTGCACGCTATCGCGGGTATGCGCCTTCACGGGAGAGCGTACGCACGCGCAGCGCGGACCAGTGTGCGGTGCAAATATGGCAACGTGCATTGAGACATTTTTCTGACTTTGACAGTCCACCCTTTGGCAGTCAATAATAACTGCCACAAAACATTTAAGGAGAAAAATGCAAGTCAGGGGTTAATTGATTTCCATGGTTGGGTAAGGGAGGAGAGAGGAGAAGGTGTGAAGAGGGTATGACCTAGTGAGATAGCAGAAGCATGTGTGTATGAATCCATGTTTGGGGGGTCATGTATCATCGTGCCGTACGTGTTGTAAATCAAGCTTCGAGGTATTGCGAAGTATACATTTGAATTCCTTCTTATCCTGTGGTACAGGTCTGTGGATGGGCTGTCAAACTTTACCGAGCTCTTTTCGGATTTTGAACAAAATGGGGAGCACATTTTAGTTGATGATACATGAATGGGGGAGGTATGTGGTTGCTGATATCTGTGCCTGTATTCCCTATCGTCTATGTGTGTCGTTACCTGAGGGTTGTAGAGATGAAGATAAAGAACACTTACGAAAAATGCAATGATATTCTATGTCAGGGAAATGTACATCTGTTGTTGAAGTTGTGTTCGGTATCTGTTGAGAGTCGTCTTCTTTGCGCTGTTTTGCTCCTTAGGCATGAGCAACAAGCTTTGTCAGTGCCATCAGATTTACAAAAAATGTTGGGCTAGCGTGAGTTTAAAAGTACTAGGGAAACTGGGGATCCATGGCAAAGTTCATCAAGTGTCCATATTTAGAGTTGTCAAATCTTCTTCTTTGGTGCTTGTCTGTTGTCTGTATAGCGTCTCGTCAACTTCCTCGTCCAAGGGGGTCTTTGTATCTTGGAGAAAAGCAGAAAAACAGGTGAAAGAAACGGACCGTATAATCGCATTTTCATCACATTCTGGTTTCTATCATTGGGTCATAAATCAAATCCAGGTTAATTACAGTTTCCTCGCTCCTCAAGCTCATCACTTTTGTACTTTGTTTGCACCTCATTAAAGCCTGCCCGCATCTAAATATCAATCCAATCGATATAACGATACCCAAGATACATAGTAGAAACTTTCCAACATCCATTATGACTCCTTGAGCCCAGTCTCCCAAACCGGAGAACCAATTTCGCGGGTTCAACCATGACACCCAACCAGTCAGCTCATTACCTACAGCAGCAAGGGTGAGATTGTGTTTTCGACGAAATTCCCACTTCAATTGGAGAATATCGTCCATCTTTTGGTCTATGACCTCTACCGGATCCTCGGTGCTATTCGTGATATACGTGCAACACTTTATGCCGTACTGTGTTGCCAATGTAACACAATATCCGCCTGTTACTGCTGTAAGATAATTAAGAACCATCCTATGCTGAACTAGTTCTGTTTTGTAAGCTTGAAGTTCTCTTCCAGTGTATCTAAACGTGTCATCATACATTTCAGTGATATTATCTAACAAATTGGCGAGTGCGGAAATGTACCTATAATTCATCACTCCCCGAGCGGTACGAGTGAAATCTAACGCTACCAGAACCTGAATCCCGGTGGATTCATGGATAAGATCAGAGGCCGGATGCTCTAACCTTTCTGACAGTTGTCTTTTAACTCGGTGCTCGTAATGAGTGTGAGTATAAGGAGCTTGGGCACCACGGTGTATGTCCTTCATTTTGTCATGTGTTACAGTCATCACTTCAGGCAATACTTTTCCAATATAACACAATCCTTCAGAGTTTGGGGCAAGCCACTTGTACGCTTTTCTCCCGCATATGAAATATGCATCATCGGGGAGAACATAAGGGACGGAGAAGGACATGACCATGTTACAAACCTTCCAGGTGAAATCTCCTGACCCTAATTCTTCCATCTGCCTAATGCACGTATCGGTTTGTACGATATGTGCACAGTATCCTGGTGATACCTCTCCAACTCTAGTAATCCTATTTCCTAAGGTATATCGATACCGGAAAGATTTTCCTCTACTGGCTATGTGGCGTACCAGCTCTGTATCTGTAGGCATTCTATCTGCTCTGTGTGAAAAGGTCATGGTAAGGTTGCTCCATGACACTTCCCAATTTCCCGGTTTTCTGGGATTGGAGATGTTAAAACATAAGAGGGACCTATCCACATGGTATTGGTGGAGCTTCAAACTAGGAGGGCTGGAGATGTTAAACCTCCGGTCCACCGGTCTCCCACCACTTAGCTCAAGTACCTCCCCTAACGTTAAAGGAAATGGTACTAGCCCTGATTTACTGTGACCCTGAGGTACTTGAGAGCATACCCAACAATCTGTTTGGTTTAACACGTTACCCACTAGAGAGTGATAGTCACTCAATGGATGCCGGTCCATATGGATATTAAAACTAGATTGGCATTTCTTTATGCATCCATCTTCAACCAGATTATCACAGAGCCTACAGATACAATTCTCTTCAGCTAACAATCCATCACAATTTCTTCTATCGGATCGTTTTCTGATACTCGCCTTTGCTTGTTGGTTTGGTTGATCTTGGAAAACTACGCCTCCATCATCATAATCGGAACCCATTCCAGAACCTCTCTCGACCTCTATGGTACTCTCGCCGGAACAGACTGCTCTGGTCAACATCATGGTTAACATCAAAATCCGGATCACAGTCTCTTGGGGCAAGTCCATCTTTGAGGAAAAAATAGAGAAGAATGAGAAGGGGGAAAAAGAAATCTTAAGGGAGAGGGGCTGGGAAGTGGAGAAAAACAATAAAAGGGAGAAGGGAGTCGACAACTGCTTTCGGTCTTCAAGGCTCAGGTGCCGCCTCAGTCCTCCTGGAACAGACACTCCAGTGATACAACCTCTACCGTCTGTTCCTTATCACGGGACTTCTCTGGATCGGCAACCTTTTTGCAGTGGGATGAATGGACCCAAGTCTCTCTCTCAGCAACCTTCAATGCTGTGGTGCTAGTCAATAAGACCTGGTATGGTCCTTCCCATCTATCAATAAGACAACCTGAGCGTAGAAAATTTCGTATCATTACATAATCCCCAGGTTCAATGTCATGACAATTACTATCTGGTAAATCAGGAATCACCAACTTCAGATTATCATTTTGATTCCTCAACTGTTTACTCATGTTAATCAAGTATTTTACAGTTACTTCATTGTTACATTTCAAATCATCCTGAGGGTTAATCATGACATGCGGTTGTCGACCAAACAGAATTTCAAAAGGGGACAGGTTAAGAGGGGACCTGGGAGTGGTTCTGATGCTATACAAAACAATGGGTAAAGCTTCTGGCCACGTCAATCCTGTCTCTGCCATTACTTTACTCAATTTATTTTTAATAGTGCTGTTCACTCTTTCGACCTTCGCACTCGCCTGTGGACGGTACGGAGTGTGCAGCTTACTATCAATTCCCATCAACTTACACATTCCTTGAAAGACATCACCTGTAAAATGGGTACCCCTATCACTTTCAATGATTCTAGGGATACCATATCTACATACAAATTCCTGCACAATTTTCTTAGCTGTAAACATAGCGGTATTTGTAGCTGCTGGAAAAGCTTCGACCCAATTCGAGAAAACATCCATACAGACAAGTACATATTTCAAATTTCTACATGGGGGTAATTGAATGAAGTCAATTTGTATTACCTGGAAAGGGCCGCCGGCAGGTGGGATATGGGATGGTTCTGTAGGTATTGCTTTTCCAATATTCTTTCTCAGACAGGTAAGGCATGACATTGCTCTTTTACCCGCATGAGAGGAGAATCCTGGGGCGCACCAGTATGCTCTTACCAATTTGCACATCCCCTCCTTGCCTAGATGAGTCAGCCCGTGAGCTGCTTCAGCCAGACATGGAAGGTATGCCCTGGGGGCCACTGGTTTACCATGTCCATCCGTCCAGAGCCCTGAGGACTCCTGGCCATATCCCTTTGCCTTCCAGACTGCTCTTTCCTGTGTGGAACACAAATTCTGCATCTCACACAACTTCTGTGTGTTGATGGTATTAAATACCATCAGTTGTGTGGTGTCTGTCTGTATGGGGGTAGCAGCTGCAAGCTTTGCGGCTTCGTCTGCTCGGCTGTTACCAAGGGATACTGGGTCTTGGCTATATGTATGTGCTTTACATTTGATAACAGCCACTCTATCGGGTTCCTGTATCGCTGTTAGAAGCCTTTTTATGTGAGCTGCATGCGCTATCGGTGTACCAGCTGCCGTCATGAAATTTCTGAGACGCCATAGCGCTCCGAAATCATGTACTACCCCGAACGCGTATCTAGAATCGGTGTAGATATTGGCAGACTTACCCTTAGCCAATTCACATGCTCTGGTTAGGGCGACCAGTTCAGCAACCTGGGCTGAGTGAGGTGGGCCTAGCGGTTCCGCTTCTATGGTGTCTTGGTCATCTACGACTGCGTATCCAGTACACAAGTCTCCCGAGTCTGACTGTCTGTGACAACTACCGTCCGTGTAGAACGTGAGTTCTGCATCTTCCAGTGGATTGTCACTGATGTCAGGCCTTGCGGTAAAATTTTGGGTCAAATATTCCATACAATCATGTGTATCTTCCTTTGCATTAAATCCTCCTTCCCCATCACTCTCACCTTCCACCCTTTGTGTCTGACCAGGCACACCTGGGAGAAATGTTGCAGGGTTTAATGCACTGCATCTCCTTATGGTGATGTTTACTGGGGCCATTAATGCCAATTCCCATCTTGTAAACCTTGCTGATGAGACGTGTCTGGTTTGGGCAGAATTCAATAAGGCAGATACCGCATGCGGTGTATGGATTGTGAGGTTGTGGCCTAGCACGACATCTTCGCTTTTTGTCACTAGCAATGCTATCGCCGCAATGCTACGCAAGCATGTGGGGAGGGATCGCGCTGCCGTATCTAGCTGAGCGCTGTAATATGCAACTGGCCTGCTGGCATCACCGTGTTTTTGTGTTAGTACACCTGCTGCGCACCCAGCACTTTCTGTTCCGTATAGTTCAAAGGGTTTCCCATAGTCTGGCATACCTAGTGCTGGTGCCTGCGTTAGACACTGTTTGAGTCTCTCAAATGCTGTTTCGGATTCGTCTGTATGCGAAATCCGATCAGGTTTGTTTGAGGAGACCATTTCCTGCAAAGGTAGCGCCAATATGGAAAACCCTGGGATCCAATTACGGCAATACCCACACATTCCTAAAAACGTCCTGATCTGTTGCTGGGTTTGTGGCAGTGTCATGTCTCTAATGGCTTGGATTCTATCAGCGGTCAGGTGTCTCAGTCCTTGTGTTAGACAGTGTCCCAAATATTTTACCTTAGCTTGGCATAATTGCAACTTGTCTTTGGAAACCTTGTGACCTGTGTCTGAAAGATGAAACAGGAGCTGTTTCGTATCCTTCAGGGAAGCTTCCAATGAATCAGAACACAGTAGTAGATCATCCACGTACTGTATCAACACTGATCCACTCTCCGGTTGGAAAGACTGTAAACAATCATGCAAAGCCTGAGAAAATATACTTGGACTGTCTATGAAACCTTGGGGTAACCGAGTCCACGTGTATTGGACTCCTCTGTATGTGAATGCAAACAAATATTGGCTGTCAGGGTGCAGAGGTACCGAAAAGAAAGCGGAGCAGAGGTCAATAACAGTGAAAAATTTGGCAGTGGGAGGAATTTGCATTAGGATGACAGCTGGATTAGGCACTACGGGGAACTGACTCTCAACTATTTTGTTAATCCCCCTTAGATCCTGCACTAGCCTGTAACCCCTCCCCCCACTCTTTTTAACAGGGAAGATGGGACTATTTGCGGTGCTGGACGTTCTTACTAGAATGCCCTGTTGTAGCAAGCGCTCTATTACGGGAAAAACTCCTAGCTCCACCTCTGGCTTCAGAGGATACTGTGGGATTTTTGGAGCTATCCTACCATCTTTTACTTGCACAACTACTGGAGCTACGTTTGCCATTAATCCAGTGTCCTGTCCATCTTTTGTCCAAAGCGACTCTGGTATCTGAGATGTCATCTCTTCTACTTGGGATGGATTCCTATTTGTCATAATGGAATGTGACATTAATTTTGATGGGGAGTCTAGCATGTCTCGTACTTCCTGAGCGTGATTCTCAGGAATGTCCAAGAATACACCTTCAGGAGTACAATAAATGACGCAACCCATTTTACATAGCAAGTCTCTTCCCAGGAGATTAGTTGGTGCAGATGCAGCCAGCAAAAAGGAATGCTTGGTATGCAAAGGCCCTATTGTAATCTCGGCTGGTTTGCTAACAGGGTAGTGCTGGACTACTCCTGTTACTCCCATGGCTGGAATTGTCCTACCAGTGGTTCTCATGCCCACTGTCGAATTTATCACTGACTTGGCCGCCCCTGTGTCTACAAGAAAGTTTAAAGTTTTACCAGCCACATTGATTGCAATTTCTGGTTCGCTTCCAAGACTGGCAATCAACTTAACTGGCTGCAGATTACAGGTATGGCCATACCCCTATTGGGTATGCTGACCTCCCTGAATCCCATTGGCAGCAACTACTTGTGGGGGAGTTAGCTGGGAACTACCAGAGGCATGCCAATCTCTGTTCGGGGGATATCTTTTTGTTTCCCCTGTATGTGGCTCAAAACTCCGCCTCTGTGGACCCTGCTCCCAATGTCGTGTGTTGTGTTGTTGTCTAGGGGGTTGAAAAGATCTTTGTACATTCTTTGTTCTACATTCTCGTGCATAGTGTCCCGGTCTGTTACAAGAAAAACATGTTATTACACTTGCCTTACCCACAGGATTCGGTGGTACATACGCAGGCTGCCTTGTGGTCAGCGCCTGTATACTTACGGACATCAACTTATCACTTTGCGACTCTCTGTGCCTAGTGATGTTTCTGTCGTGATCAATAGCAGCCTCTCTCAAGCCGGACACTGACAGACCTCGCCAGCATGGTTGCGTGGTCTGAACCCTAGTCTTTAATGTTTCCTTTAAACCATCCATCAGTACAGATACTGCTACTTCCCGATGGTTTGGGTTGGTCTTTATGTCTTCTATACCCGTGTACTTTGCCATTTCTAATAGTGCCCGGTGAAAATATTCTATTGCCGTTTCGGACTCCTTTTGCTTAATGGAAAATATTTTATTCCATTTAACAACGGCTGGGAAATACTCTTTTAGCTGTAAATTTATCCTTTTTACATTATCCTTGTTGTACACGTCTGTAAGCGGTACATCTTTATCCAATGCACAATCAGCTAAAAATTGAGTTGCGTCAACATTGGAAGGTAAACAAGCCCTTAGCAGTATCTGCCAATCCTTGTTGTTGGGTTCTACAGTGTTACCTAGATCCCTGATGTATTTTTGGCTAGCAACTAAATCCTTCCTGGGGTCAGGAAATTCGGACACTATTGTTCTTAATTCCATTCTGGAAAATGGAGTGTACATGGCAATGTTCCTTATGGGAGTGGCTCCAGACACATCTGTTTTTCCATTGGGAACTGCTATTACCCTTACAGGAGCAATTCTAACAGCCTCTTCCTGTGTAGATTCTACTGCTTGTTGTGGTACAATTGTTTCAGTGTAGTGCATGGTGCCGTACTTACCCGTTGACACGACCTCACCTATCCCTCCGCTAGGGGCTTTCACTAATCTCGTGGGTGTCGCTGTGCCTACTGTGGTTTCTGCTATGGTGGCTGCAAGAGAGAGAGCTGAAATTGTTGCTGAATCGTCTTCTTGATCACACTCCTGAGGAAGGTTCAAAACAGGGTACATCTTGCACGGGTTAATACTTGCATGAGTTATTTGGTTAACGTCATTAACATTTACAGGGTTACTAAGAGTTTGTGTTTTACAACCCAGTGCGTTTCTCTCCGCAATCAACTTCTCTCCTGCAATGTATGGTGGAGGAGGAGCTGTGGCAATCAACTTCCTGACTGCCCCAGATCCTGCCGCCAGAGCCAAACCTCTCTGTATCTCACCTTCCTGGTGCCATAACTGTAAACAATCATGATGTTGAATTCGTCTCTTTGTTGATTTTACGAGACATATCCTCCTCCTTAAATTTTGTAACACTTCTGGACTGAAGCTACCTATCCTTGGGAATTTGTCCCTGTCTTGTACAGTCATTCTCTCCCATTCATCACATAAAACCTCTGTGTGACTACCGTATTTTTCACACATTACATATCGTGCCGACCCAACTGGTCGGTTCTCTGAATCAACCCGAACCGAGGTTGATCGCCCCCTACCTGAACAAATGGCCCCCATAATCTGCAGGCGTTGCTTATTCCTCCTTGGATCTTTATCTCAAGGTTTTCAGCGAACCCTTACAAACAAACCAAGATGTCCTTGGGCAGGCCGGCGGTGGTGGTTTATCAAGTACCCCACTTACTTCTCGCCCACGTTGGCCAGTACTGCAATCACTGTAACCAGAGCTGCTGTACCCAACCTAGGGCCCCTGTGAACCTTTATTTACTGGGGCGCGTTCCCCAGCAAGTATCGGTTGTTGGATAGTTCCTGAGTGACCAGCGAACTTCCCTTCCAAAAATAAAAAATTACACAAATCACGTCAGAATGTACAAATAGCGTTTGTGACCACTTTACTCTAATGGTATTAGGTCAGATTACTAACTACTGCACACAATTACGTGCGGTCCAATCGTTCAGTACACGAGCACTACTTGTCATGTACTGAAAGATCAATGGAATCGATGTTTCCGGCCGCGATTCCTTCAGCAAGAGCTTGTATGGCCTATATGGGTTCTGCACCAACACCCCAGGCGTTGTGCCACTGGACTTTTATAGCGGACCTCTTTGTCTATTTTACCTGTTACCTTATGACCTCCTGGTCTGTTACCTTATGACCTCCTGGTCTTGTTACCTTATGACCTCCTGGTCTTGTTACCTTATGACCTCCTGGTCTTGTTACCTTATGGTCCGCTATACTCTAATGCTCAAATATTATTTAACCAGGGATGCCTCCCTAGCCACCGTATATGTCACTTACACGTATGTCCCTTGACGAGTACCCGGCTTTCCTTTTGGTTCCACCTTAAAGTTATATAAACTTTTGTATACAAAACACACTCACTCAACACATGTACACTTTTGTTTCTATATCTATTTCTGCGCAGAAATTGTCTTTAGGCCAAAAGTGTTACCAATTAGGAGCAGGATCTGTTAAACTAAATTTCAGATTTTTCCAAAAATAGATTTGCGTTATTTACCGCGTCGCGTTATCTACCGCTGTGCGTTAATTATCGCCTTTGCGTTACTTCACTTTATCACAGCTTGAGCTACGTGGGCGTAACCGGACGCTACGTTGCGTAATGAACGCTGCGTGCGTCTGCCTTTGGATTGCGTACGCTAGTCTTTGTTAGCGACACGTGTACGCAATATAAAGATCCACCGTAACACAATTTCTATTTTTATCAATGTAAATGATCCCTGATCATCTACCGCAATCCACACTGACTGCCTTGTATCTCAGACAAACCGTGTGTTTGTTCTATACTTTAACTATCACCTCTACTATGAAATAACAGCAAATCTCTTTTTAGCACTTTCTATCAACTATAAAATTTGGCAAACAGGAATAGTGATATACGAAAATGAAACAGAAAATGCAGATATATGTATGCGTGCGTGTATACGCAAGACAGAAGAGAAATAAACAGTTTTAAAAGACACAAGCGTTTTGTTCTTACTTCCGGTTCCCGGATTCCTTCAGCACTCTTTATCTAAGCGAAGCAGACGCTTATCCCGCCAGCACTATGAGACAATCTCCCACCCTTTGCTGGGGGATAATGTCTGCTGATCTACCTAGTGCAGATATGAGAAGGATAGGACGAGTCCCCAATTGACAATGCTAAATTCCCTTGTCGTATAAACAACCCTTTATGAAGCTAAGAACACTGTACGCTGTTTACTTAAGAAGTACCGTAATGGTACGCTAGTTGCGTAACGATCGCTCAGCCGTAGGCGAGATGCTCAAGCGTCACGTTCGCTCACGGCCCAGCAATCACAGGACACGTTATTGGCTATGACTAGAGTAATGATTCGCTATGGCGTAGCTTACGCTCGAGACCACGAGGAGGTCACCAGCGGCGCAGACGCTCACAACGCTATACCTTAATGTTTAAACCTTATACCAAAGAAATACAAAGAATACCTTAATGTGAGTACAGGGTGTAAGTGCAACCTTGTGTAACCTGACTAACTACAAAGCTGCTTGAGCGTCACCGACGCTCAAGTGAACACTTAACGCTATAGAAAACACACAGATACTGGTTTAGGTTCCAAAGCCTATTAACTGTATTATATCTAATATACTTGTAAAAGGGGATAACAGTACAAATGATACACTACAATATAACAGAGACTTCCTAACCACAGAACTAAAATACAAAAAGACAATACTACTCTGACCTAAATGAAATACAATACAATACTATAATACTATGGGAGATATAAGAGAAAAGAGGAGAGAGAGAGATAGAGAGAGAGAGAGAGAAATTGGCTCACAGAAAGACAATGATTACGGAGAGAAACTTACGCACAAGGGGAAACGATCGCATGCGCCTGGACATCCAGCACCCGATTTTCAGCAATGAGAACCGTTGAAGAGTGAGAGCTGGATGTGGTCGGCCTGCCTATTTATGCCCCACACACAATGCAATCTCCTGGTCCTACAATCCCATTGTCCATTGGCCGAAGGAATTCGACCCTGTATCACAACAAAAGGTCATAGGGTGATTCATACAGGTGGGCTGTGACGATTTCCAACAGCTCAGGTGGGTGGGAAACTGGGTTTCCCGCCGCATACCTGAGTATGTGTAAATAATAGAAATGGACATAAACTTCTTATGTCCATAACTATTCGCACGAGCGATTAATACGCTCCAAACCAACACCGGAATATTGCTAATTAAATACTCTTCCGATGGGTACCAAACACTGCTGTATGATTCCTGTTAGACCCTTCGTACGATATAAAGAGGGATTCCTCAGCTCTGGGACATTGTATTTTAACCAAACTTTCAGAATCTATCAAAGGGACCATGATCTATAAACTACATTAATTGTGAACATTTGTAACGAATGAGTCGCACGCTACGACTACATAAACTCTACCGTAAATACGCATACCGCGCCTGCGAGTGCACGCTATCGCGGGTATGCGCCTTCACGGGAGAGCGTACGCACGCGCAGCGCGGACCAGTGTGCGGTGCAAATATGGCAACGTGCATTGAGACATTTTTCTGACTTTGACACCTGGCCCTGGGGGATAGGGTGATCAACTGATGAATCTGTAGATGTGATCCGGCCCACTTGTCCAGTAGGTCCCATTGGAAAGTCCTCGCATGGAACCTGCCGAAGGGAATGGCTTAGTATGATGCCACCATCTTTCCCAGGACTCGAGTGCAGTGATGCACTGAGACCTGTCTTGGTTTCAATAGGTTCCTGACCAGAGTCATGAGTTCCTGGGCCTTTTCTATCGGGAGATAAACCCTTTTCTGGTCTGTGTCCAGAATCATGCCCAAGAAAGTCAGACGAGTCGTAGGAACCAATTGCGACTTCGGGATATTGAGAATCCAGCCGTGTTGCTGTAACACTTTCAGTGAAAGTGATACGTTGTTTAGCAACTGCTCTCTTGATCTCGCCTTTATGAGGAGATCGTCCAAGTACGGGATAATTGTGACACCTTGCTTCCGCAGGAGCACCATCAATTCCGCCATTACCTTGGTGAAAATTCTCGGGGCCGTGGAAAGACCAAACGGCAACGTCTGAAATTGGTAATGACAATCCTGTACTGAGGTACGCCTGATGAGGTGGATAAATGGGAACATGAAGGTATGTATCCTTTATGTCCAGAGATACCATAAAATCCCCCCCTTTCCAGGCTGGCGATGACCGCTCTTAGTGATTCCATCTTGAACTTGATCCTTTTCAAGTATAGGTTCAGGGATTTTAGATTTAATATGGGTCTGACCGAACCGTCCGGTTTCAGGACTACAAACAGGGTCGAGTAATATCCCCTTCCTTGTTGGATCAGGGGTACTTTGACCACCACCTGTTGAAGACACAATTTGTGAATTGCATTTAACACTGTCTCCCTTTCCTGGGGAGAAGATGGTAGGGCCGATTTGAAAAACCGGCGAGGAGGCACCTCTTCGAATTCCAGCTTGTAACCCTGAGAAACAATTTCTATTGCCCAGGGATCCACCTGTGAGTGAATCCAGATGTGGCTGAAAACTCGAAGATGTGCCCCCACTGGGGCGGACTCCTCCAGTGGAGCCCCAGCGTCATGCGGTGGATTTTGTAGAGGCCATGGGAAGGACTTCTGTTCCTGTGAACTAGCTGAGTTGTGCAGCTTCTTTCCTCTGCCCCTACCTCTGGCAAGAAAGGACGCACCTCGCACTTTCTTGTTTTTGTGAGATCGAAAAGACTGCATTTGATAATGCGGTGCTCTCTTAGGCTGTGAGGGAATATAAGGCGAAAAATTTGATTTACCAGCTGTAGCTGTGGAGACCAGGTCCGAGAGACCGTCCCCAAACAATTACTCACTTCTGTAAGGTAAAACCTCCATATGCCTTTTTGAGTCGGCATCACCTGTCCATTGCCGGGTCCATAGGATTCTTCTAGCAGAAATCGACATAGCGTTTATTCTAGAGCCCAGTAGTCTAATGTCTCTTTGAGCATCTCTCATATATAGGCAGTGCCGTAACTACACATTTTAGCGATGTGTGCAAGAAATAGCATCGGCGCCCCCCCCCCCCCCCCCCCCCCATTATTTAAAACAGGGCCAGCGCGCATCGTAGGCACGCGCCAAAACTATAGGGGCATGGCTTCTAGGGGAAGAGGTGTGACCACATATTACGCTGCACAGTAGTCTCCAGTACTCAAATTACACCGCACAGTAGCGCCACTTACACACTTTACACCAGATAGAGTCCCATTTTACACATTACTCCAGGTAGAGAAATATAAAATAACATTCTTGTTTTATACATCACTCACCACCCCAAGCTCTGTGACTGACGGCAGGTGGGGAAAAGGTCACCGGAGGTCTGACTCCGGACTCACTGGGCTGCTGCACTGTGAGCTGGAATGCCTCCTCCTCAACACCCATGTCATCATGTCTCTCCCTAGAGACACTGCAGGGGGGGCGGAGCATCAGATCCAGGAGAAAGGTGGCGCTGTTATACAGAGGGAGCAAGAAGGAATGAGAGAGTGTTATACAGACGGAGAGAGGCGGAAGAAGAGGTGGTATACAGAGAAGGAGACGAGAAAGGAGAGAGTGTTATACGAAGGGAGCATGGAGGAAGGAAAGAGTGTTATATGGAGGGAGCGCGGAGGAAGGAGAGAGTGTTATACAGAGGGAGAGAAGAGGAAGAAGAGGGTGTTATAAAGAGGGAGAGAAGATGAAGGAGAGAGAGTGTTATACAGAGGGAGAGACGAGGAAGAGTGTTATACGGAGGGAGCGTGGAGGAAGGAGAGAGTGTTATAAGGAGGGAGCGCGGAGAGGGTGTTATACAGAGGGAGAGAGGAGGAAGGAGAGAGAGGCGGAAGAAGAGGTGTTATACAGAGGAGGCGAGAAAGGAGAGAGTGTTATACGAAGAGAGCATGGAGGAAGGAGAGAGTGTTATACAGAGAGAGAGAGAGGGGAGGTAGAAGAGAGTTATACAGAGGGAGAGAAGAGGAAGAAGAGGGTGTTATAAAGAGGGAGAGAAGATGAAGGAGAGAGAGTGTTATACAGAGGCAGAGACGAGGAAGAGAGTGTTATACGGAGCGAGCACGGAGGAAGGAGAGAGTGTTATACGGAGGGAGCGCGGAGAGGGTGTTATACAGAGGGAGAGAAGAGGAAGGAAAGAGTGTTATACAGACGCAGAGAGAAGGAAGGACAGGGTGTTATACAGAGGGAGCGAGGAGGAAGGAGAGTGTTATACAGAGGGAGAGAGAAGGAAGGAGAGGGTGTTATACAGATGGAACGAGGAGGAAGGAGAGGGTGTTATACAGGGGGAGAGATAAGATAGGGGAAGTGTTATACAGGGTAAGAGATAAGGTAGGGGAGAGTTATACAGGGGGAGAGATAAGGTAGGGGAGAGTGTTATATGGCGGGAGAGATTTTATGGGGAGAGTGTTATACAGGCGGAGATATACGATAGGGGAGATTATACAGGGGGGAGATAAGATAGCGGAGCGTGTTATACAAGAAGGTGAGAGATAAGGTAGGGGAAAGTGTTATATAGGGTGAGAGATAAGGTAGGGGAGCGTGTTATACAGGGGGAGAAAGAAGGTAGGGGTGAGTTACACAGGTGGAGTGATAAGGTAGGGGTGAGAATTACACAGGGGGAGAGATAAGGTAGGGGGAGAGTTACACATGGGGAGAGATAAGGTAGGGGAAGTGTTACGCAGGGGGAGAGATAAGGTAGGGGGAGAGTTACACAGGGGGAGAGATAAGGTAGGGGGGAGAGTTACACAGGGGGAGAGATAAGGTAAGGGTGAGAATTACACAGGGGGGGTGTTACACAGGGGGAGAGATAAGGTGGGGGGAGGGTTACACATGGGGAGAGATAAGGAAGGGGGAGAGTTACACAGGGGGAGAGATAAGGTAGGGGAAGTGTTATACAGGGGGAGAGATAAGGAAGGGGGAGAGTTACACAGGGGGAGAGATAAGGTAGGGGAAGTGTTATACAGGGGGAGAGATAAGGTAGGGGGGAGAGTTATACAGGGGGAGAGGGTTACACATGGGGAGAGATAAGGTAGGGGAAGTGTTACACAGGGGGAGAGATAAGGTAGGGGGGAGAGTTATACAGGGGGAGAGGGTTACACAGGGGAAGAGATAAGGTAGGGGAAGTGTTACACAGGGGGAGAGATAAGATAGGGGCGAGAGTTACACAGGGGGAGAAATAAGGTAGGGGGGAGTTACACAGGGGGAGAGATAAGGTAGGGGGAGAGTTACACAGGGGGAGAGATAAGGTAGGGGGGAGAGTTACACAGGGGGAGAGATAAGGTAGGGGAGAGTTACACAGGGGGAGAGATAAGGTAGAGGGGAGTGTTACACAGGGGGAGAGATAAGGTAGGGAGGAGAGTTACACAGGGGGAGAGATAAGATAGGGGCGAGAGTTACACAGGGGGAGTGATAAGGTAGGGGGGGTTACACAGGGGGAGAGATAAGGTAGGGGGGAGAGTTATACAGGGGGAGA
This sequence comes from Pseudophryne corroboree, assembly GCF_028390025.1. Classification (NCBI taxonomy): domain Eukaryota; kingdom Metazoa; phylum Chordata; class Amphibia; order Anura; family Myobatrachidae; genus Pseudophryne; species Pseudophryne corroboree. Next base: position 1,141,945,306 of record NC_086444.1, read on the forward strand.
GGGTTACACAGGGGGAGAGATAAGGTAGGGGAAGTGTTACACAGGGGGAGAGATAAGATAGGGGCGAGAGTTACACAGGGGGAGAGATAAGGTAGGGGGGAGTTACACAGGGGGAGAGATAAGGTAGGGGGAGAGTTACACAGTGGGAGAGATAAGGTAGGGGGGAGAGTTACACAGGGGGAGAGGTAAGGTAGGGGAGAGTTACACAGGGGGAGAGATAAGGTAGAGGGGAGTGTTACACAGGGGGGAGAGATAAGGTAGGGGGAGAGTTACACAGGGGGAGAGATAAGGTAGGGGAGAGTTACACAGGGGGAGAGATAAGGTAGAGGGGAGTGTTACACAGGGGGAGAGATAAGGTAGGGGGGAGAGTTACACAGGGGGAGAGATAAGGTAGATGGGAGAGTGTTACACAGGGGGAGAGATAAGGTAGAGGGGAGTGTTACACAGGGGGAGAGATAAGAAAGATAAGAGAGAGGAGAGAGTGTTAATCAGAGGTAGAGATGAAGGAGAGAGCTGGAAGAGAGAGACAGACTTACACACTTCCTGTCACCTCTGCTCCTCCGGAGTGTGGGGCGGGCCTTCTGTCTGTAACGTCTGCCTGAGCTTGGCTCCGCCCCCTGACAGCCGGAGAGCTCAGCTCCCAGCAGTGAGGGCTGTCTCTCTGTCTCCTCTCCTGCAGTGCTGCGCTGGGGGGCCGGCAACAGTAAGAGCGCGGGGGCAGCATCACATGCCGAACCCACGCTGACTGAGTGATGAAACAGGAAATAAACTACAGCTTCCTGCAGCAAGGGCTGCTGGGAGCTGTAGTTTATTTCCTGTTTCTTCACTCGTGCGGAGCTGCGGTGCGGTGGGCGCCTCGCGGCCGTGCGAGTGGTGATGCCGGATGGTGCGCCTACAGTGCATATGCGCTGTGGGCAAGGCACCATCGGCACACACCTAGTTACGGCCCTGTATATAGAACAGCATCTTTTATATGCCCCAGTGTCAATAAAACAGTATCCTTATCCAGGGTATCAATCTCCTCTGATAAGGTATCTGTCCATGACACTACCGCACTACAGACCCAGGCCGACGCGATTGCCGGTCTGAGTAAGGTACCTGAATGTGTGTAAATGGACTTCAGGGTAACCTCCTGCTTGCGGTCAGCAGAATCCTTGAGGGTAACCGTATCCTGGGATGGCAGCGCTACCTTCTTGGATAATCGTGTTAATGCTTTGTCCACCCTAGGGGAGGATTCCCATCGTACCCTGTCCGTTGGCGGGAAAGGATACGCCATAAGAATTCTTTTGGAAATCTGCAGTTTTTTGTCTGGGGATTCCCAAGCTTTTTCACATAACTCGTTCAGCTCGTGTGAGGGGGGAAAGGTTACCGCAGGTTTCTTTTCCTTATACATATGCACCCTCTTGTCAGGGACAGGGGGTTCCTCTGTGATGTGCAAAACATCTTTTATTGCCATAATCATATATCGAATAGATTTAGCCAATTTTGGCTGTAACTTTGCATCATCATAGTCCACACTGGAGTCAGAATCCGTGTCGGTATCTGTGTCAACTATTTGGGATAGTGGGCGCTTTTGAGACCCCGACGGTCCCTGCGCCCTAGGATCAGACATGTGTTGACACCCTGACTGTCCCATAGCTTCAGCTTTGTCTAATCTTTTGTGCAATGAGTTTACACTAGCATTTAAAACATTCCACATATCCATCCAATCAGGTGTCGGCGCTGTCGATGGCGACACCACATTCATTTGCTCCCGCTCCTCTCTAATATAGTCTTCTCCCTTAGACATGTCGACACACACATACCGACACACCACACACTCAGGGAATGCTCTTTCTGAAGACAGCTCCCCCACAAGGCCCTTTGGAGAGACAGAGAGAGAGTATGCCAGCACACACCCCAGCGCTATATGACCCAGGAAGAAACACAGTAATTTAATGTTTACCCAGTAGCGCTGTTGTATATTATCTGCGCCGAATTATGTGCCCCCCCCTCTCTTTTCAAACCCTCTTGTCTACCGTGGTATAAGCAGGGGAGAGTCCGGGGAGCTTCCTCTCAGCGGTGCTGTGGAGAAAAAATGGCGCTGGTGAGTGCTGAGGGAGAAGCCCCGCCCCCTCGGCGGCGAGCTTCTGTCCCGCTCAAATTGTGTAAAATTGGCGGGGGCTCTTACATATATGTAGAGATGTGCCCTGTGGGCACATCTGTGGTGCTGTCCCTAGCTGGGGACAGCGCTGGGGCAGCTTGTCTGTCCCCAGCGCTGGGTGCGTGGCGGCGGGTGTCCGGTGCAGGGATTACCCTTTTCCCTGCACCGAACCAGAGGAATTCGAATGTTGGCGCCCTCCGGGAGCCAATCGCGGCTCCCGGAGCGGCAGCCAATCAGAGAGGGACGCGGCGAGCCAATCGGCGCTCGCCGCGTCATAGGCCCCGCCCCCGGCATCTGACGTCAGACGCCGGGCGGAAGCCTGAAGAAAAGACTGCGCGCGGGGGCGCAAAGGAAGAAGAAGAGCCGGACGGGGAGCCAAGACGGTGTGGACGAAGAAGACGGCGGCCGTGGGGAGAAGAGCTCCGGTGGCCGCTGAAGAGGCCGGAAGACGTCGGCCTGCAGGAGGAAGATGTCCAGCGGCGGCTGGACGCGGAGGAGAGACGGCGGCGCCGCTGGCCAGGACGGGTCAGCGGCAGAAGAGAGTGCCGGAGACCCCGCGGATCAGGTAAGGCCTCGGTGAGGCAACCTTCACCCCCTCCCCTCTTCCTCCCTCGACCACCAGGGACGGGCATTAGGCCCGAGGGCACAATTCAGGCACTAGGCCTGTGGCGCAGCTAGGAGTTTGGGGGCCAATATTTGATTAGGTGGTTTGGGCATTAGGCCCAAGCCACCCTACCCCTGTGGCACCAGTTAGGCGGGCACTAGGCCCGGGGGCAAATCAGGCAATAGGCCTGTGGGCATTAGAGGGCGTTAGGCCCTAGTGTATTTTTGGCAATTAGGGAATATTAAGGTGACCCTGGGCACAAGGCCCAGGTCACCCAACGGGCAATAAGTTAGGCGGGCGCTAGGCCCGTGGGTGAAGTCAGGCCTCCGGCCTGGGCGCAGTCAGGGGGCGCTAGGCCCAGCGAGTAAGTACCCCCCAAGGTGAATAAAGGTGGCACTGGGCACTAGGCTCGGGCCACCCTGAGGTATTTAGGCAGTCAGGCCTGAGGCCCACATAAGGGAAGGCACAGGAGGTGGGCAGGCCGTGCGGTGCCCACCCCCTTCCAACGGCAGGTAGGGATTAAAAAGGGACAGCACCGTTTTATGTTGTATTTCCGATGTGTGTGTTACCGTGCAGGGCAAAATGTTGTTATAGAGTTTGTGCATAGTTGTGTTGCACCACTTACACTTAGGCCAGTTTGAGGGCTTTGTTATGCAGTTAGTGTAGCGGCTGTTTCTCTCCTTGCCTCCTTACAGGGACCTGTAAGTGGAGAAGATCGGAGTACAAGACGTAGGACGGTGAGTAACATCTGTCTGTGTGTTCCTTCTGTGTGTCCCTATCTATCTCCCTTCCTTCAGGGCAACGGTGAGCCTTGCACGCCGGTGCAAGGTAGAATTTCCACCTGGCGCGAGAGTGCCAATAGGTGAAATTCGGGCTCTGAGGCGGACGCCTGGGATGACCCTCACCTAGCCCGAAAGCACTATTTTTCTTTAGGTCGGAGGGCGTTTCGGTCCACAGGCCAGAGGACAGTACTCAGAAATCTCCTTCCTCCTAGGTCGTCTTGTCCGGGTCCGACGGAAGAGTTGCCAGGTCCGTTGAAGGTTCCGGTACCTGAAGGTGAGAGAGAGCGGCGCCTGGTGAGTACCGAGTCTACACCTGCACGGCAGCAGGCACCACACGCACCGCAGCCGCACCTCTCACATATACAGTGGCGGATCCAGGGGGGTAGGCACTCGGGCCCGTGCCCCCCTGTAATTTGTGGCCTCCGTCCCCCACACGCGCACGCAGGGGGGGGGGGGTTCTGGGTACCTAGAAACCCCCCCCATGGCCGCCGATCACTCAGCGCTGCTGAACAATTTATTTATTTTTCTCTGACGTCCTAGTGGATGCTGGGAACTCCGTAAGGACCATGGGGAATAGATGGGCTCCGCAGGAGACTGGGCACTCTAAGAAAAGAATTAGGACTACTGGTGTGCACTGGCTCCTCCCTCTATGCCCCTCCTCCAGACCTCAGTTAGAATCTGTGCCCGGCTCGAGCTGGTTGCACACTAGGGGCTCTCCTGAGCTCCTAGTAAAGAAAGTATTTATTAGGTTTTTTATTTTCAGTGAGATCTGCTGGCAACAGACTCACTGCTACGAGGGACTTAGGGGAGAGAAGCGAACCTACCTGCTTGCAGCTAGCTTGGGCTTCTAGGCTACTGGACACCATTAGCTCCAAAGGGATCGAACACAGGCCCAGCCTCGGTCGTCCGGTCCCGGAGCCGCGCCGCCGTCCCCCTTGCAGAGCCAGAAGACGGAAGATCCGAGGAGAAAATCGGCGGCTGAAGACTCCGGTCTTCATTAAGGTAGCGCACAGCACTGCAGCTGTGCGCCATTGCTCCCCATGCACACCACATACTCCGGTCACTGATGGGAGCAGGGCGCTGGGGGGGGGGGGGGCGCCCTGGGCTGCAATTAGATTACCTTAAAAATGGCTAAAATACACATAATATAGTCTAATACACTATGTATGTGTAAAATCCCCTGCCATAATATTAATATAAAGAGCGGGAGAAGCCCGCCAAAAAAGGGGCGGGGCTATCTCCCTCAGCACACTGGCGCCATTTTCTCTTCACAGCTCCGCTGGAAGGACGCTCCCCAGGCTCTCCCGTGCAGTTTCCAGGCTCAATAGGGTAAAAAAGAGAGGGGGGGCAATAAATTTAGGCGCAATACTGTGTATTATAGCTGCTATAGGGAAAAATCACTTTGTGTAGTGTAATATCCAGGGGCGGAACTCCCAGAGGCAACGGAGTCGATTGCCGCCGGGCTCCAGCCTTGAAGGGGGCACATGGCTCCTTCATTGTACCCCGACTCAGTCAGATGTGTGCACAGCTAGTTTAAAGAGCAGCGGCTCCAGCGGTGTAAGTACCGGCCGCCGCACACTGTGCAAGGGGGGAGGGGCAAGCAGGACAGTCACTCTGCTGATGCCCGCGGCCGCCCGATATTGCTGCCCGCTAACATTACAAACTGCACAGTGGCAGGACTGCTGTTGTTTCCTCACACTTTCCCATGGCATCTGTGATCAGCTGCGGCCCGCGGGAGAGAGACGAGCAGAGGCAGCGCATTTCGCGTTAGGCGGGGTGTGCGTGGTACTACACGCGCCTGCCCCGCCGGCTGGCCTCAAACATAGCAGCCTGCAGTCTACCTGTCTGAGCCACTGACCCAGACCCTAGGCAGACGGCACTGTCTGACAGTCCCTGACCCCGGCAGCAGCAGGCAGCGCATCTTGGCGTTCGGCGGGGCACGTGATACACCTGAAGCCTCTGAGCTCTGCCCTGGGGACAGTGAGGACTGGAGAACTGTCTGAAGACTCTGCTGTGATTGTGAGTACAGTCAGACTGTCTGACAGTGACTGTGACAGTAAATCATATGTTTAAGTTTAACTTTAATGTTTTGGTAATAAAAATGATGCAAGAGGGTATTGCTTTTTACCCCTCGGCTCTTTGTGTTTCTATGGCAACTATTTTTTGTGAGTTTCATTAATCCATATAGATCATGTGTGTAGTGTGTTTTAAAATTAATAAACCTCTTTGATCCCTTGGTCAGTTAGAAAATCACAATGAAATGGGTATCAATTAAAATCAATAGAAAATAATTAGTAGGCAACATGGTTAGTTTGTATTTGTATTTGTATTTGTATGTGATGTCTGTTGTGGGTTGCATCATGTGTTTTTGTATTAGTGAGGCATTTATTTAAAATCACATTCACAGTGTGCTTGGGGTGCAATGTTATGGCAGGATGCGCCTTTACCGGTGGCATGTAATAACTGTCACCCAAAGGAGCCTGTATTTGCATTTGACTCTGAATGCTGCCAGGGCTACTGCGCATGCGTGGCTTCACTGACCACATATTGCTGCTGCCATTGCCAGGGAGGGTCCAGGGGGACCCCTCCGCCAGCTAAATCAGCGGTGTAACCCAGAGGCTACAGAGGGCTACTGCCATCTTCAGCTCCGGGGCGCCAGTCTCCAGAATGCATCACATTCCGTAAGTTGCCAGTGTGCTCTATTATGTTCCTGTGGCAGCCTTTGTGCTGTATTATTTTTCTATCAGTGCCGCTGTTTTATTATTTTCCTGTTGGGGACTATGTGATTTTTGTGGTGGCCTATGTGCTTTATTATTTTTCTATCCGTGACAATGTGTGTGTAGTTTTTTTCTATCTGTGCCAATGTATGTGTGTGTGTGTGTGTGTGTGTGTGTGTGTGTGTGTGTGTGTGTGTGTTTTTCCTATCTGTGCCAATGTGTGTGTGCTTTTACCTACAATGTGGTCAGTAATGCAGTGTAGGGTATAGAGGGGTCTGTAGTGTAGTGTAGAGTATAAAGGGGTCAGTAGTTTAGTGTAGGGTATAGAGGTGTCAGTGATTTATTTTTTTTGTAGGGTCTAGTGGGGTCAGTGATGTAGTTGCGGGTATTAAGGAGTCAGTTAAAATACTTATAATTTTTTTAAGGGATAGGAGGGGGGGGGGGCACAAAATTTATCTTGCCTCCGGGCAACTGGGATGAAGTTACGCCACTGGTAATATCCCCGTGTTATATAGCGCTGTGGTGTGTGCTGGCATACTCTCTCTCTGTCTCCCCAAAGGCCTTAGTGGGGTCCTGTCCTCAGTCAGAGCATTCCCTGTGTGTGTGCGGTGTGTCGGTACGGCTGTGTCGACATGTTTGATGAGGAGGCTTATGTGGAGGCGGAGCAGGTGCCGATAAATGTGATGTCACCCCCTGCGGGGTCGACACCAGAGTGGATGGATATGTGGAAGGTATTAACCGACAGTGTCAACTCCTTACATAAAAGGCTGGATGACGTAACAGCCGTGGGACAGCCGGCTTCTCAGCCAGTGCCTGCCCAGGCGTCTCAAAAGCCATCAGGGGCTCAAAAACGCCCGCTACCTCAGATAGCAGACACAGATGTCGACACAGAGTCTGACTCCAGTGTCGACGAGGATGAGACATATACACAATCCACAAGGGGCATCCGTTGCATGATTACGGCAATAAAAAATGTGTTGCACATTTCTGACATTAACCCAGGTACCACTAAAAAGTAGAGATGAGCGGGTTCGGTTTCTCTGAAACCGAACCCGCACGAACTTCATGTTTTTTTCACGGGTCCGAGCAGACTCGGATCCTCCCGCCTTGCTCGGTTAACCCGAGCGCGCCCGAACGTCATCATGACGCTGTCGGATTCTCGCGAGACTCGGATTCTATATAAGGAGCCGCGCGTCGCCGCCATTTTCACACGTGCATTGAGATTGATAGGGAGAGGACGTGGCTGGCGTCCTCTCCATTAGAAATTAGATTAGAAGAGAGAGAGAGATTGTGCAGAGTCAGACAGAGTTTACCACAGTGACCAGTGCAATTGTTGTTAGTTAACTTTTATTTATTTTAATATATCCGTTCTCTGCTATATCCGTTCTCTGCCTGGAAAAAAACGATACACAGCAGCAGCCAGTCACACAGTGTGACTCAGTCTGTGTGCACTCAGCTCAGCCCAGTGTGCTGCACATCAATGTATAAAAGGCAAAGCTTATAATAATTGTGGGGGAGACTGGGGAGCACTGCAGGTTGTTATAGCAGGAGCCCCCAGGAGTACATAATATTATATTAATTTAAAATTAAACAGTGCACACTTTTGCTGCAGGAGTGCCACTGCCAGTGTGACTAGTGGTGACCAGTGCCTGACCACCAGTATAGTAGTATATTGTTGTATGTATTGTATACTATCTCTTTATCAACCAGTCTATATTAGCAGCAGACACAGTACAGTGCGGTAGTTCACGGCTGTGGCTACCTCTGTGTCGGCAGTCGGAACTCGGCAGGCAGTCCGTCCATCCATAATTGTATTACAATATATACCACCTAACCGTGGTATTTTTTTTTCTTTCTTTATACCGTCGTCATAGTGTCATACTAGTTGTTACGAGTATACTACTATCTCTTTATCAACCAGTGTACAGTGCGGTAGTTCACGGCTGTGGCTACCTCTGTGTCGGCAGTCGGCAGGCAGTCCGTCCATCCATAATTGTATTATTATTATAATATATACCACCTAACCGTGGTTTTTTTTTCATTCTTTATACCGTCATAGTGTCATACTAGTTGTTACGAGTATACTACTATCTCTTTATCAACCAGTGTACAGTGCGGTAGTTCACGGCTGTGGCTACCTCTGTGTCGGCAGTCGGCAGGCAGTCCGTCCATCCATAATTGTATTATTATTATAATATATACCACCTAACCGTGGTTTTTTTTTCATTCTTTATACCGTCGTCATAGTGTCATACTAGTTGTTACGAGTATACTACTATCTCTTTATCAACCAGTGTACAGTGCGGTAGTTCACGGCTGTGGCTACCTCTGTGTCGGCAGTCGGCAGGCAGTCCGTCCATCCATAATTGTATTATTATTATAATATATACCACCTAACCGTGGTTTTTTTTTCATTCTTTATACCGTCGTCATAGTGTCATACTAGTTGTTACGAGTATACTACTATCTCTTTATCAACCAGTGTACAGTGCGGTAGTTCACGGCTGTGGCTACCTCTGTGTCGGCAGTCGGCAGGCAGTCCGTCCATCCATAATTGTATTATTATTATAATATATACCACCTAACCGTGGTTTTTTTTTCATTCTTTATACCGTCGTCATAGTGTCATACTAGTTGTTACGAGTATACTACTATCTCTTTATCAACCAGTGTACAGTGCGGTAGTTCACGGCTGTGGCTACCTCTGTGTCGGCAGTCGGCAGGCAGTCCGTCCATCCATAATTGTATTATTATTATAATATATACCACCTAACCGTGGTTTTTTTTTCATTCTTTATACCGTCGTCATAGTGTCATACTAGTTGTTACGAGTATACTACTATCTCTTTATCAACCAGTGTACAGTGCGGTAGTTCACGGCTGTGGCTACCTCTGTGTCGGCAGTCGGCAGGCAGTCCGTCCATCCATAATTGTATTATTATTATAATATATACCACCTAACCGTGGTTTTTTTTTCATTCTTTATACCGTCGTCATAGTGTCATACTAGTTGTTACGAGTATACTACTATCTCTTTATCAACCAGTGTACAGTGCGGTAGTTCACGGCTGTGGCTACCTCTGTGTCGGCAGTCGGCAGGCAGTCCGTCCATCCATAATTGTATTATTATTATAATATATACCACCTAACCGTGGTTTTTTTTTCATTCTTTATACCGTCGTCATAGTGTCATACTAGTTGTTACGAGTATACTACTATCTCTTTATCAACCAGTGTACAGTGCGGTAGTTCACGGCTGTGGCTACCTCTGTGTCGGCAGTCGGCAGGCAGTCCGTCCATCCATAATTGTATTATTATTATAATATATACCACCTAACCGTGGTTTTTTTTTCATTCTTTATACCGTCGTCATAGTGTCATACTAGTTGTTACGAGTATACTACTATCTCTTTATCAACCAGTGTACAGTGCGGTAGTTCACGGCTGTGGCTACCTCTGTGTCGGCAGTCGGCAGGCAGTCCGTCCATCCATAATTGTATTATTATTATAATATATACCACCTAACCGTGGTTTTTTTTTCATTCTTTATACCGTCGTCATAGTGTCATACTAGTTGTTACGAGTATACTACTATCTCTTTATCAACCAGTGTACAGTGCGGTAGTTCACGGCTGTGGCTACCTCTGTGTCGGCAGTCGGCAGGTATCCAATACTAGTATCCAATCCATCCATCTCCATTGTTTACCTGAGGTGCCTTTTAGTTCTGCCTATAAAATATGGAGAACAAAAAAGTTGAGGTTCCAAAATTAGGGAAAGATCAAGATCCACTTCCACCTCGTGCTGAAGCTGCTGCCACTAGTCATGGCCGAGACGATGAAATGCCAGCAACGTCGTCTGCCAAGGCCGATGCCCAATGTCATAGTACAGAGCATGTCAAATCCAAAACACCAAATATCAGAAAAAAAAGGACTCCAAAACCTAAAATAAAATTGTCGGAGGAGAAGCGTAAACTTGCCAATATGCCATTTACCACACGGAGTGGCAAGGAACGGCTGAGGCCCTGGCCTATGTTCATGGCTAGTGGTTCAGCTTCACATGAGGATGGAAGCACTCAGCCTCTCGCTAGAAAACTGAAAAGACTCAAGCTGGCAAAAGCACCGCAAAGAACTGTGCGTTCTTCGAAATCCCAAATCCACAAGGAGAGTCCAATTGTGTCGGTTGCGATGCCTGACCTTCCCAACACTGGAGGTGAAGAGCATGCGCCTTCCACCATTTGCACGCCCCCTGCAAGTGCTGGAAGGAGCACCCGCAGTCCAGTTCCTGATAGTCAGATTGAAGATGTCAGTGTTGAAGTACACCAGGATGAGGAGGATATGGGTGTTGCTGGCGCTGGGGAGGAAATTGACCAGGAGGATTCTGATGGTGAGGTGGTTTGTTTAAGTCAGGCACCCGGGGAGACACCTGTTGTCCGTGGGAGGAATATGGCCGTTGACATGCCAGGTGAAAATACCAAAAAAATCAGCTCTTCGGTGTGGAGGTATTTCACCAGAAATGCGGACAACAGGTGTCAAGCCGTGTGTTCCCTTTGTCAAGCTGTAATAAGTAGGGGTAAGGACGTTAACCACCTCGGAACATCCTCCCTTATACGTCACCTGCAGCGCATTCATAATAAGTCAGTGACAAGTTCAAAAACTTTGGGTGACAGCGGAAGCAGTCCACTGACCAGTAAATCCCTTCCTCTTGTAACCAAGCTCACGCAAACCACCCCACCAACTCCCTCAGTGTCAATTTCCTCCTTCCCCAGGAATGCCAATAGTCCTGCAGGCCATGTCACTGGCAAGTCTGACGAGTCCTCTCCTGCCTGGGATTCCTCCGATGCATCCTTGCGTGTAACGCCTACTGCTGCTGGCGCTGCTGTTGTTGCCGCTGGGAGTCGATGGTCATCCCAGAGGGGAAGTCGTAAGCCCACTTGTACTACTTCCAGTAAGCAATTGACTGTTCAACAGTCCTTTGCGAGGAAGATGAAATATCACAGCAGTCATCCTACTGCAAAGCGGATAACTGAGGCCTTGGCATCCTGGGTGGTGAGAAACGTGGTTCCGGTATCCATCATTACTGCAGAGCCAACTAGAGACTTGTTGGAGGTACTGTGTCCCCGGTACCAAATACCATCTAGGTTCCATTTCTCTAGGCAGGCGATACCGAAAATGTACACAGACCTCAGAAAAAGAGTCACCAGTGTCCTAAAAAATGCAGCTGTACCCAATGTCCACTTAACCACGGACATGTGGACAAGTGGAGCAGGGCAGGGTCAGGACTATATGACTGTGACAGCCCACTGGGTAGATGTATGGACTCCCGCCGCAAGAACAGCAGCGGCGGCACCAGTAGCAGCATCTCGCAAACGCCAACTCTTTCCTAGGCAGGCTACGCTTTGTATCACCGCTTTCCAGAATACGCACACAGCTGAAAACCTCTTACGGCAACTGAGGAAGATCATCGCGGAATGGCTTACCCCAATTGGACTCTCCTGTGGATTTGTGGCATCGGACAACGCCAGCAATATTGTGTGTGCATTAAATCTGGGCCAATTCCAGCACGTCCCATGTTTTGCACATACCTTGAATTTGGTGGTGCAGAATTTTTTAAAAAACGACAGGGGCGTGCAAGAGATGCTGTCGGTGGCCAGAAGAATTGCGGGACACTTTCGGCGTACAGGCACCACGTACAGAAAACTGGAGCACCACCAAAAACTACTGAACCTGCCCTGCCATCATCTGAAGCAAGAAGTGGTAACGAGGTGGAATTCAACCCTCTATATGCTTCAGAGGTTGGAGGAGCAGCAAAAGGCCATTCAAGCCTATACAATTGAGCACGATATAGTAGGTGGAATGCACCTGTCTCAAGTGCAGTGGAGAATGATTTCAACGTTGTGCAAGGTTCTGATGCCCTTTGAACTTGCCACACGTGAAGTCAGTTCAGACACTGCCAGCCTGAGTCAGGTCATTCCCCTCATCAGGCTTTTGCAGAAGAAGCTGGAGGCATTGAAGAAGGAGCTAACACGGAGCGATTCCGCTAGGCATGTGGGACTTGTGGATGCAGCCCTTAATTCGCTTAACAAGGATTCACGGGTGGTCAATCTGTTGAAATCAGAGCACTACATTTTGGCCACCGTGCTCGATCCTAGATTTAAAGCCTACCTTGGATCTCTCTTTCCGGCAGACACAGGTCTGCTGGGGTTGAAAGACCTGCTGGTGACAAAATTGTCAAGTCAAGCGGAACGCGACCTGTCAACATCTCCTCCTTCACATTCTCCCGCAACTGGGGGTGCGAGGAAAAGGCTCAGAATTCCGAGCCCACCCGCTGGCGGTGATGCAGGGCAGTCTGGAGCGACTGCTGATGCTGACATCTGGTCCGGACTGAAGGACCTGACAACGATTACGGACATGTCGTCTACTGTCACTGCATATGATTCTCTCAACATTGATAGAATGGTGGAGGATTATATGAGTGACCGCATCCAAGTAGGCACGTCACACAGTCCGTACTTATACTGGCAGGAAAAAGAGGCAATTTGGAGGCCCTTGCACAAACTGGCTTTATTCTACCTAAGTTGCCCTCCCACAAGTGTGTACTCCGAAAGAGTGTTTAGTGCCGCCGCTCACCTTGTCAGCAATCGGCGTACGAGGTTACATCCAGAAAATGTGGAGAAGATGATGTTCATTAAAATGAATTATAATCAATTCCTCCGCGGAGACATTGACCAGCAGCAATTGCCTCCACAAAGTACACAGGGAGCTGAGATGGTGGATTCCAGTGGGGACGAATTGATAATCTGTGAGGAGGGGGATGTACACGGTGATATATCGGAGGGTGAAGATGAGGTGGACATCTTGCCTCTGTAGAGCCAGTTTGTGCAAGGAGAGATTAATTGCTTCTTTTTTGGGGGGGGTCCAAACCAACCCGTCATATCAGTCACAGTCGTGTGGCAGACCCTGTCACTGAAATGATGGGTTGGTTAAAGTGTGCATGTCCTGTTTTGTTTATACAACATAAGGGTGGGTGGGAGGGCCCAAGGATAATTCCATCTTGCACCTCTTTTTTCTTTTCTTTTTCTTTGCATCATGTGCTGATTGGGGAGGGTTTTTTGGAAGGGACATCCTGCGTGACACTGCAGTGCCACTCCTAGATGGGCCCGGTGTTTGTGTCGGCCACTAGGGTCGCTAATCTTACTCACACAGCTACCTCATTGCGCCTCTTTTTTTCTTTGCGTCATGTGCTGTTTGGGGAGGGTTTTTTGGAAGGGACATCCTGCGTGACACTGCAGTGCCACTCCTAGATGTGCCCGGTGTTTGTGTCGGCCACTAGGGTCGCTAATCTTACTCACACAGTCAGCTACCTCATTGCGCCTCTTTTTTTCTTTGCGTCATGTGCTGTTTGGGGAGGGTTTTTTGGAAGGGCCATCCTGCGTGACACTGCAGTGCCACTCCTAGATGGGCCCGGTGTTTGTGTCGGCCACTAGGGTCGCTTATCTTTCTCACACAGTCAGCTACCTCATTGCGCCTCTTTTTTTCTTTGCGTCATGTGCTGTTTGGGGAGGGTTTTTTGGAAGGGACATCCTGCGTGACACTGCAGTGCCACTCCTAGATGGGCCCGGTGTTTGTGTCGGCCACTAGGGTCGCTAATCTTACTCACACAGCTACCTCATTGCGCCTCTTTTTTTCTTTGCGTCATGTGCTGTTTGGGGAGGGTTTTTTGGAAGGGACATCCTGCGTGACACTGCAGTGCCACTCCTAGATGGGCCCGGTGTTTGTGTCGGCCACTAGGGTCGCTTATCTTACTCACACAGCGACCTCGGTGCAAATTTTAGGACTAAAAATAATATTGTGAGGTGTGATGTGTTCAGAATAGGCTGAAAATGAGTGTAAATTATGTTTTTTGAGGTTAATAATACTTTGGGATCAAAATTACCCCCAAATTCTATGATTTAAGCTGTTTTTTAGGGTTTTTTGAAAAAAACACCCGAATCCAAAACACACCCGAATCCGACAAAAATAATTCGGTGAGGTTTTGCCAAAACGCGTTCGAACCCAAAACACGGCCGCGGAACCGAACCCAAAACCAAAACACAAAACCCGAAAAATTTCAGGCGCTCATCTCTACTAAAAAGGGTATTATGTTTGGGCAGAAAAAGCAACCAGTGGTTTTTCCCCCATCAGATGAGTTGAATGAAGTGTGTGAAGAAGCTTGGGCTTCCCACGATAAGAAACTAGTGATTTCTAAAAAGTTACTGATGGCGTACCCCTTCCCGCCAGAGGACAGGTTACGCTGGGAGACTTCCCCGAGGGTGGATAAAGCGCTCACACGCTTGTCAAAAAAGGTGGCACTGCCGTCTCAGGATACGGCCGCCTTAAAGGAGCCTGTGGATAGAAAGCAGGAGGCTATCCTGAAGTCTGTATATACACACTCAGGTACTATACTGAGACCTGCTATTGCTTCAGCATGGATGTGCAGTGCTGCAGCAGCGTGGTCTGATTCCCTGTCTGATAACATTAATTCCCTTGACAGGGACGCTATATTGCTAACCATAGAGCATATTAAAGACGTAGTCTTATTTATGAGAGATGCACAGAGGGATATTTGCCGGCTGGCATCTAGAATAAATGCAATGTCCATCTCTGCCAGGAGAGTATTATGGACTCGGCAGTGGACAGGTGATGCGGATTCTAAAAGGCACATGGAGGTTTTGCCTTACAAGGGTGAGGAATTGTTTGGGGATGGTCTCTCGGACCTCGTTTCCACAGCAACATCTGGGAAGTCGACATTTTTACCTCAGGTTCCCTCACAGCCTAAGAAAGCACCGTATTATCAGGTACAGTCCTTTCGGCCCCAGAAAGGCAAGCGGGTTAGAGGCGCGTCCTTTCTGCCCAGAGGCAGGGGTAGAGGGAAAAAGCTGCACCATACAGCCAGTTCCCAAGAACAAAAATCCTCCCCTGCTTCCACTAAATCCTCCGCATGACGCTGGGGCTCCACTGGTGGAGCCAGGTGCGGTGGGGGCCCGTCTCCGGAACTTCAGCGACCGGTGGGTTCGCTCACAGGTAGATCCCTGGATTCTACAAGTAGTATCTCAGGGATACAATCTGGAATTCGAGACGTCTCCCCCTCGCCGTTACCTCAAATCGGCCTTGCCAGCCACTCCCCAGGACAGGGAGGTAGTACTGGCGGCAATTCACAAGCTGTACCTCCAGCAGGTGATAATAAAAAGTTCCCCTCCTTCAACAGGGAAGGGGTTACTATTCCACAATGTTTGTGGTACCGAAACCAGACGGTTCGGTGAGACCCATTCTAAATTTGAAATCCTTGAACACTTATATAAGGAAGTTCAAGTTCAAAATGGAATCGCTCAGGGCGGTTATTGCAAGCCTGGAAGATGGGGATTACATGGTATCACTGGACATCAAGGATGCTTACCTGCATGTCCCCATTTACCCACCTCACCAGGTGTACCTCCGTTTTGTGGTACAAGACTGCCATTACCAATTCCAGACGTTGCCGTTTGGTCTGTCCACGGCACCGAGGGTATTTACCAAAGTAATGGCCGAAATGATGATACTCCTTCGAAAGAAGGGAGTTGTAATAATCCCATACTTGGACGATCTCCTTATAAAGGCGAGGTCCAGGGAGCAGTTGTTGGTCAGAGTAGCACTATCTCGGGAAGTGCTACAACAGCACGGCTGGATTCTGAATATTCCGAAGTCGCAGCTGGTTCCTACGACGCGTCTGCTGTTCCTGGGTATGATTCTGGACACAGAACAGAAAAAGGTGTTTCTCCCGGAGGAGAAGGCCAAGGAGTTGTCATCTCTGGTCAGAGGCCTCCTAAAACCAAAACAGGTGTCGGTGCATCACTGCACGCGAGTCCTGGGAAAGATGGTAGCTTCTTACGAGGCAATTCCATTCGGCAGATTCCATGCAAGGATCTTTCAGTGGGATCTGTTAGACAAGTGGTCCGGATCGCATCTTCAGATGCATCGGCTGATCACCCTGTCCCCGAGGGCCAGGGTGTCTCTGCTGTGGTGGCTGCAGAGTGCTCATCTTCTCGAGGGCCGCAGATTCGGCATACAGGACTGGGTCCTGGTGACCACGGATGCAAGCCTCCGAGGTTGGGGGGCAGTCACTCAGGGAAGAAACTTCCAAGGACAATGGTCGAGTCAGGAGGCTTCCTTACACATAAATATTCTGGAACTAAGGGCCATTTACAATGCCCTAAGTCAGGCAAGACCCCTGCTTCAAAACCAGCCGGTGCTGATTCAGTCAGACAACATCACGGCGGTCGCCCATGTAAACCGACAGGGCGGCACAAGAAGCAGGATGGCGATGGCAGAAGCCACAAGGATTCTCCGATGGGCGGAAAATCACGTGATAGCACTGTCAGCAGTGTTTATTCCGGGAGTCGACAACTGGGAAGCAGACTTCCTCAGCAGGCACGACCTCCACCCGGGAGAGTGGGGACTTCATCCAGAAGTCTTCCAACTGATTGTAAACCGTTGGGAAAGGCCACAGGTGGACATGATGGCGTCCCGCCTAAACAAAAAGCTAAAAAGATATTGCGCCAGGTCAAGGGACCCTCAGGCGATAGCTGTGGACGCTCTAGTGACACCGTGGGTGTATCAGTCGGTTTATGTGTTCCCTCCTCTTCCTCTCATACCAAAGGTGCTGAGGATAATAAGAAATAGAGGAGTAAGAACTATACTCATCGTTCCGGATTGGCCAAGACGGACTTGGTACCCGGAACTGCAAGAAATGATCTCAGAGGACCCTTGGCCTCTGCCTCTCAGACAGGACCTGCTACTGCAGGGGCCCTGTCTGTTCCAAGACTTACCACGGCTGCGTTTGACGGCATGGCGGTTGAACGCCGGATCCTGATGGAAAAGGGCATTCCTACGCTGATAAAAGCTAGGAAAGATGTAACAGCAAAGCATTATCACAGCATATGGCGAAAATATGTTGCTTGGTGTGAGGCTATGAAGGCCCCCACAGAAGAATTTCAACTGGGTCGTTTTCTGCACTTCCTACAGTCAGGACTGACTATGGGCCTAAAATTGGGTTCCATTAAAGTCCAGATTTCGGCCCTGTCTATTTTCTTTAAAAAAGAACTGGCTTCACTGCCGGAAGTTCAGACGTTTGTTAAGGGAGTGCTGCACATTCAGCCCCCTTTTGTGCCCCTGGTGGCACCTTGGGATCTCAACGTTGTGTTGGATTTCCTAAAATCACATTGGTTTGAGCCACTTCAGACCGTGGAATTAAAATATCTCACGTGGAAAGTGGTCATGCTTTTGGCCTTGGCTTCGGCTAGGCGGGTGTCAGAATTGGCGGCTTTGTCCTGTAAAAGCCCCTATCTGATATTCCATATGGACAGAGCAGAATTGAGGACACGTCCCCAATTCCTCCCTAAGGTGGTATTAGCGTTTCATTTGAACCAACCTATTGTGGTGCCTGCGGCTACTGGGGACTTGGAGGCCTCCAAGTTGCTGGATGTAGTCCGGGCCCTGAAAATCTATGTTTCCAGGACGGCTAGAGTCAGAAAGACTGACTCGCTGTTTATCCTGCATGCACCCAACAAGCTGGGTGCTCCTGCTTCTGAGCAGACTATTGCTCACTGGATCTGCTCCACGATTCAACTTGCACATTCTGCGGCTGGACTGCCGCATCCTAAATCAGTCAAAGCCCATTCCACGATGCAGGTTGCAATTAAACCAAAACGTGGGATTGATTTAAGCATGGATTATTGATTATATATCTACAAGAGTGCCGCCATTCTATTGGAGCATTTTAATTTCTGCGGGATGACACTTTAGTCCACTGTTCAATTACATTTTTGAGTGTCAGCTTCCGCCTCACTACATATATGTATATATATATATATACAGACAAATATGATATAGCGCTGATTATTGCCTTACAGAGAAAATATAAGATATGTGTATAAAGATACACTAAGCATGTGTCCATATATTTGAATCACAGCAACTTCATGTGGATGTTGCCAAAAGCACTAGATCCTCGTTATAATAGTGGGACCGCAGCTCCCCTTCCAACAATCCGAACTCCTCCGGAGAAAAAGTATCTGTCAACAAAGCATATATAGGGGGCGCTCCATAGTGCATAAAAGTTTTATTTTAAAAATAATACACAGGGTATTTTAAAACCAATTGTAAATATTCGTACCAGAAGGCAACCAGTGTGGGCTGGTTACCACGTGATTCAAGTAAAGGTGATCAATTGGAAAAGCAGCAGCAAGTGTCAGGCGATCATACCGGATACCTCCACCCGACGACGGCTGGTCTCCCCAGGCTCTCGGGCAGGAATCACACACGTCCCCGACTCCTTGCTCAGCGATACCAACGATCATGTACGTCACCAGACTCCGCCCCAACGCGTTTCGTCATAGACTTCGTCAGAGGGCTGGAGTCTGTGACGATCAGGTCCATTATAAAGTGTTCAGTGTCTAATTTACATGAGTATTGGAGTGATTACACCTGAGCTGCAGGCTGTTGTTTAAAGCTATGGTGGAAGTATACCATAACGATACTCCCTGGTAGTAATTAAGAGCTTGTTAGATAAATGTACAAGAAGATATATATTGTTACATTGTCATGTTATCATTAAAAACCACCTCTCAAATGAAGGTGTACACATTAACGGAACTATTATAGTCTCCATAATTATATAAAACAATTTAGACCATTTATAGGATTTAAGGACACAGTCTGCAGCTTGGTTTACAAAGCCGTAAAAGATTAGATTACATAAGTATAGGGTCTGCAGGATGTGAGCCACAAACTGTCGTATATTAGCATAATAGACCCCTGATGAACACACATTTAGGATATTATACTAAAAACAAGTATTATTTAGATTATTTAGATAGATTATTTCAATTATTCAAACAATTTAAATTAGGATGAATAATAAGCACCGCTAAATGCGGCTAAGCGTAGATAGTGTATAGTTAAATACAAGTTGCAGGGGAAGTGTTCCTTCATTATTTAAATCCTTTTCTAAGATTTTTTTACAATACCACAGTGTGCGGTCAGATCCTACATTGTAAAAGCATAACTGGCATAGTGTACACCGGCCTTAATGGCGCAATATATAGAACATACATGGATATAAAATTTTACTAGTTGACATCTGATTAAACAATTCAAATATAAATGGATTTTATACATATAACAATGCATACCCATTATGCTATTATATGACTAGATAAACAATAAGTACATAAACGACTGGATAATTATTTATATGGGTCTGACAACACAATCACGTAAACAGAATAATATTCAGAGAATTGCCAGAAAGTTATCAAAGGGAGTATATATATATATGTGGGGAGAATATCACTTAAGGAAAGGGGTGATCTCAAACCCTTCATTTAACCCCTCTGGTCTCAGAGTTTTGAGGGTAAGTATCCAGAAAGTTTCTCTGCGTTCTAGTTCTAAGTCCCGGTCTCCCCCATATTTATTCATACTAATGTGTTCGATACCTTTAAATCGAAGCTTCGTCGGATCACTTTGATGGTGTTCCTTGAAGTGTCGTGGAACACTGTGATTTGTGACTTGATTTTTAATGTTTCTAGTATGTTCCAATATACGTACTTTTAACATTCTTTTTGTTTTGCCGATGTATCTGTAACCGCAAGGACATATAAGCATGTATACTACATGGGTAAAGTTACAATTAATAAAACTATTAATTTGATATGTTTTAGTTTTGTTTTTGTCATAGAAGATAGTTTTCTCCTTATCAAGGAGTTTACACACCTTGCAGCTACCACAGGCATGGCTGCCTTTGAGATCATCCAGAAAATGTTTGTCTTTATTCTCTCTAATAGGTGCTAATCGGCTTCTTGATACCAAAGTTTTGACATTTTTAGCTTTCCTGTAAAAAATCCCAGGGTGACTAGGAAGATGTTCCCCTAATACAGGGTCTAGTTGTAGAATATGCCAATTCTTTTTGAGTATCATTTTTATGTTTCCAGCTTCGTTGTTAAAGTCTGTGACAAATGGGCATATATTTTTATTTTTCTCTAATTCCATTTTTGCCACTTTGTCCTTATATACAAGCAGGTCTTGTCTATTCTTATCCCTTGCTCGTTTTTTGGACTGTTCAATTAGGCCTATTGGATACCCTCGGTCCAAAAACCTCTCTGTATAAATTGAAGCTTGTTCATCAAACTTATCAAGAGTGGCACAATTTCGTCTAAGTCGCGTGAATTGAGAAAAAGGAATATTTCTTTTCCAGCTAGGTAAATGACAGCTGGCGAAGTCTAAGTAACTATTACAGTCCACTTTCTTGAAAAATGTATATGTATTAATTTTACCCATAGTTGTCAATTCAGTGCTATCAAGAATTAGGTCTAAAAATTCAATTTTGAACTTATCCGCTTTATATGTAAACTTTAAGTTATATTCATTGATGTTGATATTATCAATGAAGGTCTTAAGTAGTTCCTCACCACCCTTCCATATTATCAGAATGTCGTCTATGAATCTTTTAAATAGGACTATATAGTCCGCAAATTGCCCTATAGATGAATTTTCCCATTCACCCATGTAAATATTCGCTAGACTCGGGGCACAAATCGTGCCCATCGCTGTACCGCATGACTGGATATACCAGTCATCCAGGAATGTGAAGTAATTGTGTACCAATACATAGTGGAGGCAGTCACAGATGAAATTGACCATAGGGGTATTAAGTTCAGGGTCCTGTGATAGTACATTCCTGACACTATTTATGCCTTTTACATGGGGGATGGCTGTATATAAAGCCTGTACATCCACAGTGCACCACATATAATTACTTTCCCATTTAACATTTTCTAAGATCTGCAAAACATGAGTGGAGTCACGAATATGAGATGGAAGATAGGTAACATACTTCTTAATGTGGGTATCCACAAATTCAGACACATTCGACGTAAGAGAACCAATGCCGGCTACTATTGGCCGGCCTGGTGGCCTGATAGGATTTTTATGCATCTTAGGCATGTGATAGAATGTTGCTATTTTGGGATGTAGATTAAGTAGATATTTGTATTCCTCTTGGGAAATACATTTATTCCCTATACCCTGATCAAGGAGGCTTTTAAGTTCATTAATGAAGCCAGCTGTGGGGTCCTCACTGAGTTTGAGATAAGAGGAATTGTCTTTAAGCAGATTATATGCTTCCTCTATATAGTGAGTTCTATCAAGAATCACTATCCCCCCCCCTTTATCAGCACTTTTAATGACAATATCAGAGTTCTCAGAAAGACTTTTAAGTGCTTGGAACTCTGCTTGTGTAAGATTTGATGACGGAATCTTCATATTTCTCTGTAATTTATCTATATCTTTCCTGCATGTTTGGGCAAACATTTCTATATGAGGTCCCTTTGATTCTAATGGGAAATAGGTGGATTTGCACTTGAGACCTGACCTATTGATTTCCTTAATATCGTTCTGCCAGTTTCTCACGGGAGCATCATTCTTTCTCAAAAAGTGTCGTTTGAGGGTGAGGTTTCTTACATAAAGACTAAGATCTATCTGGAGATTGGTTTTGTTAACATGGCAGGATGGAGCAAATGAAAAGCCCTTTTTTAGAACATTTTTCTGTGTGTCATTCAGTTCTATTTTAGATAAATTAAATATACCTGCATCATGTGTGTCTAATCCATGTTCCTTTTCTTTGAATCGTTTGTTACTGATTCCAGCTCCTCTCCTTCCTCTAACCGTCTTTTTCGACCTATTGGAGACTGTGCCCTCGTGTAGTGATATCTCATTACTTGTTCTTTTAGCCTTGGGGGTCTTTGCTGTTCCTTTTGAAAATCCTGCTGGTCCCTGATCTGATCATCCTTCATGGATGCCAAACGCTCATATCGATTTTTATGAACAAATCCGTTATTACTGGATTTGTATCTATAGTTACCTTGATTACGATCACGGTAACTATTAGTATCATATTGCCTCTGTTTATATCTGACTTGTTGCCAGCCTGCCTCCCTTCGTGCAGTGTGTGAGTCATGCCTATCCCTATTAAACCCACGATTATCTCGGGGAATATATTCAGAATATTTTCGTGATATTTGATTATGATTACCTTGTATTTGAGTATTTGTTTTTCTGGTCTCATTTCTGATAATATGCCAATTACGAACCTGGTCATTAAGATAATCAGTTTTATCACGAATAAATTTTTTGCTTTTAGTCTCAATTACCTTCTCTTCTATATTATTTATTTTTTTATCAATATTGATTTTAGCAGATTTATATTTAGTCATCAGCTGTGTATCTTCCTCTAGTACATTTAGCTCTTTTTCTGTTTCTTCTAGTATTTTCTTTTTTTCACATACTAGTAGTTTAATTAGTTCAAACGAACAGTTGTCAAGTATTCTATACCATTCCTTGAGAAATTTCTCACTATCATAACCTACTGTGGGATTTTTCATCAATCTAAGCCCTCTAGGGACTCGTCCACATTTAAGATAGTTTTCCAGGCTGTTAATGTCCCACCAGGTTTTAGTTTCTCTAATGAGCAATTTCTCAAGGAGAGGAAGTTTGTCCTCATTACCACTGCTAAACACTTCCCCCACTGCACCTGAGGTGCCCTCCATTTCGTTGTCCTCAAAAATCCTAGCACATTCATTAGACCTTTTGGTCTTAAAAGCACTGTTTCTGAACATAATGAACCTGTATTTAATTTAAAAATGATATAAGTACCAATTAATAAACACACAAAATTATAAATATATAAGTCTCCAAATAATCGCAGCTAAATACCAAGTCTGTATCTTTCGTTGTAAAACTCCTACTTGGTATTTAGCTGCGATTATTTGGAGACTTATATATTTATAATTTTGTGTGTTTATTAATTGGTACTTATATCATTTTTAAATTAAATACAGGTTCATTATGTTCAGAAACAGTGATTTTAAGACCAAAAGGTCTAATGAATGTGCTAGGATTTTTGAGGACAACGAAATGGAGGGCACCTCAGGTGCAGTGGGGGAAGTGTTTAGCAGTGGTAATGAGGACAAACTTCCTCTCCTTGAGAAATTGCTCATTAGAGAAACTAAAACCTGGTGGGACATTAACAGCCTGGAAAACTATCTTAAATGTGGCCGAGTCCCTAGAGGGCTTAGATTGATGAAAAATCCCACAGTAGGTTATGATAGTGAGAAATTTCTCAAGGAATGGTATAGAATACTTGACAACTGTTCGTTTGAACTAATTAAACTACTAGTATGTGAAAAAAAGAAAATACTAGAAGAAACAGAAAAAGAGCTAAATGTACTAGAGGAAGATACACAGCTGATGACTAAATATAAATCTGCTAAAATCAATATTGATAAAAAAAATAAATAATATAGAAGAGAAGGTAATTGAGACTAAAAGCAAAAAATTTATTCGTGATAAAACTGATTATCTTAATGACCAGGTTCGTAATTGGCATATTATCAGAAATGAGACCAGAAAAACAAATACTCAAATACAAGGTAATCATAATCAAATATCACGAAAATATTCTGAATATATTCCCCGAGATAATCGTGGGTTTAATAGGGATAGGCATGACTCACACACTGCACGAAGGGAGGCAGGCTGGCAACAAGTCAGATATAAACAGAGGCAATATGATACTAATAGTTACCGTGATCGTAATCAAGGTAACTATAGATACAAATCCAGTAATAACGGATTTGTTCATAAAAATCGATATGAGCGTTTGGCATCCATGAAGGATGATCAGATCAGGGACCAGCAGGATTTTCAAAAGGAACAGCAAAGACCCCCAAGGCTAAAAGAACAAGTAATGAGATATCACTACACGAGGGCACAGTCTCCAATAGGTCGAAAAAGACGGTTAGAGGAAGGAGAGGAGCTGGAATCAGTAACAAACGATTCAAAGAAAAGGAACATGGATTAGACACACATAATGCAGGTATATTTAATTTATCTAAAATAGAACTGAATGACACACAGAAAAATGTTCTAAAAAAGGGCTTTTCATTTGCTCCATCCTGCCATGTTAACAAAACCAATCTCCAGATAGATCTTAGTCTTTATGTAAGAAACCTCACCCTCAAACGACACTTTTTGAGAAAGAATGATGCTCCCGTGAGAAACTGGCAGAACGATATTAAGGAAATCAATAGGTCAGGTCTCAAGTGCAAATCCACCTATTTCCCATTAGAATCAAAGGGACCTCATATAGAAATGTTTGCCCAAACATGCAGGAAAGATATAGATAAATTACAGAGAAATATGAAGAATCCGTCATCAAATCTTACACAAGCAGAGTTCCAAGCACTTAAAAGTCTTTCTGAGAACTCTGATATTGTCATTAAAAGTGCTGATAAAGGGGGGGGGATAGTGATTCTTGATAGAACTCACTATATAGAGGAAGCATATAATCTGCTTAAAGACAATTCCTCTTATCTCAAACTCAGTGAGGACCCCACAGCTGGCTTCATTAATGAACTTAAAAGCCTCCTTGATCAGGGTATAGGGAATAAATGTATTTCCCAAGAGGAATACAAATATCTACTTAATCTACATCCCAAAATAGCAACATTCTATCACATGCCTAAGATGCATAAAAATCCTATCAGGCCACCAGGCCGGCCAATAGTAGCCGGCATTGGTTCTCTTACGTCGAATGTGTCTGAATTTGTGGATACCCACATTAAGAAGTATGTTACCTATCTTCCATCTCATATTCGTGACTCCACTCATGTTTTGCAGATCTTAGAAAATGTTAAATGGGAAAGTAATTATATGTGGTGCACTGTGGATGTACAGGCTTTATATACAGCCATCCCCCATGTAAAAGGCATAAATAGTGTCAGGAATGTACTATCACAGGACCCTGAACTTAATACACCTATGGTCAATTTCATCTGTGACTGCCTCCACTATGTATTGGTACACAATTACTTCACATTCCTGGATGACTGGTATATCCAGTCATGCGGTACAGCGATGGGCACGATTTGTGCCCCGAGTCTAGCGAATATTTACATGGGTGAATGGGAAAATTCATCTATAGGGCAATTTGCGGACTATATAGTCCTATTTAAAAGATTCATAGACGACATTCTGATAATATGGAAGGGTGGTGAGGAACTACTTAAGACCTTCATTGATAATATCAACATCAATGAATATAACTTAAAGTTTACATATAAAGCGGATAAGTTCAAAATTGAATTTTTAGACCTAATTCTTGATAGCACTGAATTGACAACTATGGGTAAAATTAATACATATACATTTTTCAAGAAAGTGGACTGTAATAGTTACTTAGACTTCGCCAGCTGTCATTTACCTAGCTGGAAAAGAAATATTCCTTTTTCTCAATTCACGCGACTTAGACGAAATTGTGCCACTCTTGATAAGTTTGATGAACAAGCTTCAATTTATACAGAGAGGTTTTTGGACCGAGGGTATCCAATAGGCCTAATTGAACAGTCCAAAAAACGAGCAAGGGATAAGAATAGACAAGACCTGCTTGTATATAAGGACAAAGTGGCAAAAATGGAATTAGAGAAAAATAAAAATATATGCCCATTTGTCACAGACTTTAACAACGAAGCTGGAAACATAAAAATGATACTCAAAAAGAATTGGCATATTCTACAACTAGACCCTGTATTAGGGGAACATCTTCCTAGTCACCCTGGGATTTTTTACAGGAAAGCTAAAAATGTCAAAACTTTGGTATCAAGAAGCCGATTAGCACCTATTAGAGAGAATAAAGACAAACATTTTCTGGATGATCTCAAAGGCAGCCATGCCTGTGGTAGCTGCAAGGTGTGTAAACTCCTTGATAAGGAGAAAACTATCTTCTATGACAAAAACAAAACTAAAACATATCAAATTAATAGTTTTATTAATTGTAACTTTACCCATGTAGTATACATGCTTATATGTCCTTGCGGTTACAGATACATCGGCAAAACAAAAAGAATGTTAAAAGTACGTATATTGGAACATACTAGAAACATTAAAAATCAAGTCACAAATCACAGTGTTCCACGACACTTCAAGGAACACCATCAAAGTGATCCGACGAAGCTTCGATTTAAAGGTATCGAACACATTAGTATGAATAAATATGGGGGAGACCGGGACTTAGA
This sequence comes from Pseudophryne corroboree, assembly GCF_028390025.1. Classification (NCBI taxonomy): domain Eukaryota; kingdom Metazoa; phylum Chordata; class Amphibia; order Anura; family Myobatrachidae; genus Pseudophryne; species Pseudophryne corroboree. The sequence continues at coordinate 1,141,971,692 of NC_086444.1, forward strand.
ACTAGAACGCAGAGAAACTTTCTGGATACTTACCCTCAAAACTCTGAGACCAGAGGGGTTAAATGAAGGGTTTGAGGTCACCCCTTTCCTTAAGTGATATTCTCCCCACATATATATATATACTCCCTTTGATAACTTTCTGGCAATTCTCTGAATATTATTCTGTTTACGTGATTGTGTTGTCAGACGCATATAAATAATTATCCAGTCGTTTATGTACTTATTGTTTATCTAGTCATATAATAGCATAATGGGTATGCATTGTTATATGTATAAAATCCATTTATATTTGAATTGTTTAATCAGATGTCAACTAGTAAAATTTTATATCCATGTATGTTCTATATATTGCGCCATTAAGGCCGGTGTACACTATGCCAGTTATGCTTTTACAATGTAGGATCTGACCGCACACTGTGGTATTGTAAAAAAATCTTAGAAAAGGATTTAAATAATGAAGGAACACTTCCCCTGCAACTTGTATTTAACTATACACTATCTACGCTTAGCCGCATTTAGCGGTGCTTATTATTCATCCTAATTTAAATTGTTTGAATAATTGAAATAATCTATCTAAATAATCTAAATAATACTTGTTTTTAGTATAATATCCTAAATGTGTGTTCATCAGGGGTCTATTATGCTAATATACGACAGTTTGTGGCTCACATCCTGCAGACCCTATACTTATGTAATCTAATCTTTTACGGCTTTGTAAACCAAGCTGCAGACTGTGTCCTTAAATCCTATAAATGGTCTAAATTGTTTTATATAATTATGGAGACTATAATAGTTCCGTTAATGTGTACACCTTCATTTGAGAGGTGGTTTTTAATGATAACATGACAATGTAACAATATATATCTTCTTGTACATTTATCTAACAAGCTCTTAATTACTACCAGGGAGTATCGTTATGGTATACTTCCACCATAGCTTTAAACAACAGCCTGCAGCTCAGGTGTAATCACTCCAATACTCATGTAAATTAGACACTGAACACTTTATAATGGACCTGATCGTCACAGACTCCAGCCCTCTGACGAAGTCTATGACGAAACGCGTTGGGGCGGAGTCTGGTGACGTACATGATCGTTGGTATCGCTGAGCAAGGAGTCGGGGACGTGTGTGATTCCTGCCCGAGAGCCTGGGGAGACCAGCCGTCGTCGGGTGGAGGTATCCGGTATGATCGCCTGACACTTGCTGCTGCTTTTCCAATTGATCACCTTTACTTGAATCACGTGGTAACCAGCCCACACTGGTTGCCTTCTGGTACGAATATTTACAATTGGTTTTAAAATACCCTGTGTATTATTTTTAAAATAAAACTTTTATGCACTATGGAGCGCCCCCTATATATGCTTTGTTGACAGATAGATATATATATATATATATATATATATATATATACATACACATATATACATATGTGTACGGAAACCCCCCCATGAAAATCCTGCGTTTGCCACTGTCCCCCATTCTCCCCCGAGATGACGGGCGCCCGCTGAGATTGTGTTACCAGCGGGCGCCCGTCTCCCTGCACAGCGGCAGCCGGAGGCAGGAGCTCAGTACTGAGCTCCGGCTTCCAGCGCTGTCACTGTGCGGCGTGCGCTATGGGAGAGACGTCAGTCATGACGTCTCTCTCATAGTGCTGAGTAGCGGACACCAAGAGGAGGACTGCAGCGGTCTGGAAGCGGGAACGGGGCTCGGTAAGTATGATGTCTTGTTCTTCCTTAATGCAGCGGGGGCATCTACTGGGGGCAAACTACGGGGGGGACATTACTACTGGGGGGGCATCAACAAAGGGCATTACTACTGGGGGGGGGCATTACTACTGGGGGCAAACTACTGGGGGCATTATTACTGGGGGGCATCTACTGGGGGCATTACTACTGGGGGCTAAACTACAAGGGGGGCATAACTACAGGGGCTAAACTACAATGGGGCAAACTACAGGGGGGCATTACAACTGGTGGCTAAACTACAAGCAGGCAAACTACTGGGGGCATTACCACTGGGAGGCTAAACTAAAGGGGGTGGGGGTAAACTTCTGGGGTCATAACTGCAGGGGCATTACCACTGGGGGCATAACTACTAGGGCGCTAAATGACTGTGGGCATTACTACAGGCAACATTACTACTGGGGGCAATACGGGCATTGCATAAGGGGCACCACTACTATGGGGTCTATATAAGGGGCACTACCAGTACAGTGGACATTGCATAATGAGCGCTACAACTGTGGGCATTGTATAAGAAGCGCCACCTCACATGCACCGAAGCCGCACGCAAATGTACTTGCCCCTTCTATGGTGCCCCCCCTATCATTTTCTTCTGGATCCGCCCCTGTACATATATACAGTGTCCAGCTGTATATATGTCCTTTTTTGCCAAATAAGAGGTTTACCTGCTGCCCAGGGCGCCCCCCCTGCGCCCAGCACCCTTACAGTGACTGCCGTATGTGAGGTGTATGGGAGCAATGGTGCACAGCTGCAGTGCTGTGCGTTACCTCAGTGAAGATCAAGGAGTCTTCTGCCGCCTCTGAAGTCTTCTTTTCTTCTCATACTCACCCGGCTTCTATCTTTCGGCTCTACGAGGGGGACGGCGGCGCGGCTCTGGGACGGACGGCGAGGGTGAGATCCTGCGTACCAATCCCTCTGGAGCTAATGGTGTCCAGTAGCCTAAGACGCAGAGCCTTTCAACTCACAGAAGTAGGTCTGCTTCTCTCCCCTCAGTCCCTCGATGCAGGGAGTCTGTTGCCAGCAGGCTCCCTGAAAATAAAAAACCTAACAAATATACTTTCTGTCAGGAAGCTCAGGAGAGCTCCCTGAAAAGCACCCAGTCTTCTCTGGGCACAGTAGTAAACTGAGGTCTGGAGGAGGGGCATAGAGGGAGGAGCCAGTGCACACCCAGATCCAAAGTCTTTTTTAAAGTGCCCATGTCTCCTGCAGAGCCCGTCTATCCCCATGGTCCTTACGGAGTCCCAGCATCCTCTAGGACGTTAGAGAAACAGGGTTTACTACTTAGGAAACCTATGTAATTGAGCCTGGGGATAGATTGCCTTCACCTCTCTGCCAAAGAAGAAAAATGGAAGCACACTTGTTGTATTTGGACCTACCCAGACCCCCGGACACTGAGGGTGGGAGTTACAGGCCACACTGCATTTTCCTTCTGTGTCTTTCCATTGGTCCATGTTGGTCATGCTGATGGGGAAATGTGACTTTCTTCTTGACTGATGACTCCCAATGCCACATGTACACAGGAGACAGTGGGGGCTAAGAAAGGTATGGGGGTAGTGGCATAGCCAGAACTTTGTGGAACCCATAGCAACATTTTCAAGGGGCCTCTGTCCAAAATTTTAGAGACTCCTCTCTGCAGCAGTTGTTCATTTTATGCCCCATAATAGTGCCCTAGTTCATTTTCTGAGCCATAGTAGTGCCTTATTTAATGTTATGCCCCATAGTAGTGCCCTAGTTCTGAGCCATAGTAGTGCCTTAGTTTCTTTTATGAACCATAGTAGTGCCATACAGTAGTTCACACTATGTCACATTGTAGAGCTGCCCCATAGCATCTGCACTCCCTGCACCTATGGTGGGATCCGGTCTTAAGGTCGACAGTAAGTAGGTAGACACTGTCTAGGTCGACCACTATTGGTTGACAGTAAGTAGGTCAACATGGTTTCTAGGTCGATAGTGACTCTAGTTCGACATGTTCTAGGTCAACATGACAAAAGGTCGACATGAGTTTTTTACCCTTTTCATTTTTTTTACCCTATTCATTTTTTAACTTTTTCATACTTTACGATCCACGTGGACTACAATTGGGAACAGTAACCTGTGCCGAGCGCAGCCGCGAGCCATGCGAGGGGACACGGTGCACTAATTGGGGTTCCCGGTCACTGTACGGAGAAAACGACACCAAAAAAAGTAAAAAAAGTCATGTCAACCTTTTCTCATGTCGACCTAGTACATGTCGACCTAGAGTCCCTGTCGACCTAGAAACCATGTCGACCTACTTACTGTCAACCATTAGAGGTTAACCTAGACACTGTCGACCTAAATCTAATCTACCTAACATACCACACCCACCTATGGTAGCTACGCCCTTGTACGGGGGTATTTATCAAACCTTCTTTTAAATCTGCTGATATTTAATGTTTTAGAAAGAAACTAGTGTAGCCACATGAAGGCAATGCTAAAGCTCCACTTGTGTTCTAATCCTGCACGTGTTTTCTTTGTATCATTTCATGTTGATAACACCAGAAAGCTGAATTCTTTTCATGCTGATACAATTAACAAGATTGTACACTTCAAACACTTAGCTGTGATTACAGGGGACTGAAATGTAATCACTTTAGTCTATTAGTTTGTATATTCACTTTCTACTGAGAGCGTTGCTGTTCCGCTCAGAACTGGATTTTTTAAGAAATCTTCACTCAGCAAATGATGATACTTTAATTCTGATTTGTGGAGAAGACCTCTTGGTCCTGATTCAGAGGTGATCGCACCGCCGATGTCAGATGTAGGGAAGCGTTATTGTGCTACTGCGAATGCATCCAAGTCGCCCAGCGCATGTGTTCCGGACCGGTTATGTCTGCGCAGAATCATAGTTCTAATTTAATGCAGGGAGAAGTGTACTGAAAATGGCGTGGGTGTTCCTGGGCAGTGACTGGAAGGTGTCACAGTACACACACGGAGATAGTCTTATCGGTTGTCATTGGAGTACTGTTACTCGTGAGCGTGTTGGTGACACAGACGCTCTACTGATCACACAGGATTCCATACTCTGCACCTGCCATAGGGGTAAGGCAAGTGGCCGATTGTGGCATCTATGGACAAACCAATGGTATTACAGCATGTACAATCAGGGCCGGATTAAGCCTTGGGGGTGCCCGGGGCACTGAAGACAGGGGTCCCTGATGGAAGGTGGGGGATGTATATTAAATTGTGCATACCTCCCAACATGTCCCATTCCAGGAGGAACAAAATGCTCTCTACCTGGACTTCCTACTTAATATATGATTGGCATCACCTGTGTTGAACTATTTAGTTGATAAGAAGGGTATTTCAACACAGGTGATTGCAATCATAAATTAACAAGGAAGTCCAGGTAGAGAGCATGTTGTCCCTCCTGGAATGGGTCATGGTGGGAGGTATAGATTGTGTATATTAAATTTAAACCAATGGTGTATATTAGTTTTAATTAACAGTTTAATAATACCTGGGTACTGTTTATAGCTCCACCTAATTGAAAGATAACTATTTTATAAACTTTACTTGCAGTTGAACAAAGACAACTTAACCTTAAAATACAAATAGAAAAATAAAATAATTTATCTACTAATTACAAACTGGGACAGGACTCAGGAGGACTATCTGTGTGTGTATCTATCTCTAGCCCAAATGGTTTAGTTGCATAACAGTTTACACAGGACTCAGACACCCAGGCGGGGAGGAGGAGAAGCTGAGATCCCTGTGTCACTTATAGCTCTCTCAACCCTCCTATCTCTCCCAGAGGCGTAACTAGGGTTTTCGAAGCCCAGGGCAAGATGAAGAGTGCCCCCCCCCCAAAAAAAAAAAAACCTACAGTAAAGCATGTGTGCGCGCCGAAAAATGGGTGCGGCCACGCACCAGAAGGGGCGTGGTCACATACCAGAAGGGGGGTGACCACTGAAAATGGGGCATGCCAACATGACTATCACCTGCCCTCTGTGTCGCCTCTCAGCACACTATCACCTCCCCCTTGTGTCGTCTCTCAGCACACTATCACCTACCCTTTGTGTCATCTCTCAGCACACTATCACCTACCCCTTGTGTCGTCTCTCAGCACACAATCACCTACCCCTTGTGTTGTCTCTCAGCACACTGTCACCTACCCTTTGTGTCGTCTCTCAGCACACATTCATTAAATTTTTGCACATTACGGCAGAAGAGTCCCCTATTTACACGGTACACACAGTGCCAGATACACATTGCCCCACAGTGCCACTGCCAGATACACATTGCCCCACAGTGCCACTGCCAGATACACAATGCCCCACAGTGCCACTGCCAGATACACAATGCCCCACAGTGCCACTGCCAGATACACATTGCCCCACAGTGCCACTGCCAGATACACATTGCTCCACAGTCCCACTGCCAGATATACATTGCTCCACAGTGCCACTGCCAGACCCCCCCTCCCTCCCACTGCCCCGCTCACCGCCGCAGCGCCTCTCCTGCCCGGCCTTAACGCACCAGCTGCGGGTATCTTCTCTGGCTGTGGGTATCTTCTTGGCGCCGGTTCGTTAGCCAATCAGAGCTCGCTGACCGCAGCAAATCAGAAGCCGGTCTGTGAGCTCTGATTGGCTACCAAACCAAGGAGACACGCGCCGCCCCACTGGACTGAGGGGTTGGAGAGGCAATGCGCTCTCCTCCCCTCATATATATTACCACATAGCAGCGGGGTGGGGGACTGGCCGGGGGCAGAGGAACAGTAACGGGGGCGAGTGGGCATGATGCCCTGGCTGCCAGCAGCGCCCCCGTCTGCTGGGCCTGCCAAGGCGCCCAGGGCACGTGCCCTGCTCGACCCCCCTTAGTTATGCCTCTGATCTCTCCTCTGGTTAGAAAGCTCTGTCGGTAGCTCATGAAACATGATAATCCTGTGTCTCCACCTGCACTGCATACTGTCCTGCTCACATTCTGGCTGTTAGTTCAGCTGCTGCTTAAGCGGTAAAGCTAGTGATGTCTGTGTGCTCTGGCCAGGTGGCCCCCTGACAAAAGGGGGCCCAGGGTACAGTATGCCCTGCACCCTCCCTCCCTTAATCTGGCTATGTGTACAATGTCAAATCTATAATGAGTTCAGTGCGTGCGGTGCACACCGCCCCCCTGGGGTCCAGGGGGCCACACACCCTGCACCCATTTCTTCTATCCAGAGTCCTGCATCGCCAGCGGCAGCGCTGCAAAATAACCCGGCAAAATGGCTCAGTGGCCATTTTCCCAGTGTTTTGCGCATGCGCAGTAGGGAATAAGGCCCTTGTCTCTTATGAACAGGTAATGTCACTATCAATGATATATTCATAACAGTGTGGAAATTATTTTGTGTCAAGAACAAGATGTACGCCTAGATAAGTGTCCCATGTGAAAGTACCCCACCATCACAGGTAACAGCAGAAATGGTCCACAACATAGGGCAATTCTCATAGCACAAAATCAGGCTTGTTTTTGTTATTGCCCTTTTAAATTTGACCCTCAAAGCTGTTGCGACCTGAGTCACTGACAACCACAGATATCTGTGTAAAAAGAGGTCCGATGCCAGCAGCCAGAGTTGTAATAGGGTTTTTCTGCTCCCTGTGCTGACTACGCACAGCTATTGCTGTCATAATCAGAGCCGCTGGTCAAGAGAAGAGGGATTTCCGGGCAACCGGAATCCCCCCGCCCTGAATTTGCCTATGCAATGTATTCCTTGCATGCAAACAAATGCTTTTGTACCCCTTGCAGTGCAACCTGGTTTGTTCCAGGAGCACATCGCTCCTGTTTTGCTTAACTAATAACTTTAAATTAGGCAGAAAATCTTTAGAACACTTGGTTGGTCTTTCCATACAAATGATATATTATTTTAAATAAGTAACTTCCCAAGATAACCCTATAAAACGCAACATACAGTATACTCAATAAAACACCAACATTTATTTATAGATAAGTTTGCAAAGATGATTTGCATACATTACTTTATGCCCCTATATCTTGGAGCCCTTTTAGGGAAAACAATCTGCTGTTATAAATAGCCTTCATCTTCCCTCTAAGACATTGGCCTTCATTCCGAGTTGTTCGCTCTGTAATTTTCTTCGCATCGCAGCGATTTTCCGCTAATTGCGCATGCGCAATGTTCGCACTGCGACTGCGCCAAGTAAATTTGCTAAGAAGTTTGGTATTTTACTCACGGCATTTCGAGGTTTTTTCTTCGTTCTGGTGTTCGGAGTGTGATTGACAGGAAGTGGGTTTTCTGGGCGGAAACTGGCCGTTTTATGGGAGTGTGTGAAAAAACGCTGCCGTTTCTGGGAAAAACGCGGGAGTGTCTGAAGAAGCGGGGGAGTGTCTGGGCAAACGCTGGGTGTGTGTGTGACGTCAAACCAGGAACGACAAGCACTGAACTGATCGCACTGGAAGAGTAAGTCTGGAGCTACTCAGAAACTGCACAGAAAATTATTTTCGCAATATTGCAAATACTTCGTTCGCAATTCTGCTAAGCTAAGATACACTCCCAGAGGGCGGCAGCTTAGCGTGTGTACTGCTGCGAAAAGCGGCTAGCGAGCGAACAACTCGGAATGAGGGCCATTATGCAATATAATAAGATAGATGTTATATATAAGATGCATGCTATTTCTCCAATAGGGTGATTTATGCTAATTCAAAGCAAGCATTTCCAGTTTGTTACTCTATTCAATCCAAGTCAGAATATACACATTTTATTAAATATATAAAATAAATAACCTGTATTTCATATATTATTGTCATACTTTCTCCATATATAAAGGATATCAGTATAAAATGATACATCACATATCAAATGTATTTGTAAAACTCAGCAATATATTTTCAGAATGTACTCTCACATTTCTTTTTTTTTTTTCAAAAATGTTTTTATTTCGATTTTACATTTAAAACATTTTAAATACAAAGCCAACAAAGCAGTACTTGAAAGGTAGTTGAGAGACATTACATTACAGAATGACTATAATATAGGACATTGTATTCATAATATTAAATATACAGAATATCAGCAAGGTATCTAACCAATCAGGAAAGAGCAGTCTCTTCCAAGAGAAAGAATAGAAAACGAGAAACAAGAAAAAGGAAGAAGAAGAGGTATATAAAAGTAGGAAAAAGGAGTGAAGGAGTGGATAAGGGAAAGAAAGAAGAGGGGGGGAAGGGGGGGGGGGGGAGGACGGATCGCCTGCAGCCCAATAACTCCTAACCATTTTAACTCAGTTGAATGGGGGGGGTCAGATAGAAGTGTTGTAGTCTCATACCATAAAGTTGTACGAAAACAATTGTGAATCTGTTTCTTTATTGAAATGTTTAAAGTATCAATAAAAGATTCCCAAACATCAAAAAATTTCTTAATGCGTTGTTCTTTATGAAGTGAAGTCTCCATCCAATCCATTTTGAATACATAAAATAGTTTATCCTTGGACACTTGTAATGAAGGAGGGGATGGGTGTATCCATTGTTGTAAAATACATTTTTTCGCCACGGCTGAAAGAATCAACAATAATTTACGACATCCCGGGGAAATTCTAGAGGTAGTTGATAGTATACCAAAAATGGCCCATTCCGGGGACAATGGTAAAAAATTAACTAGTTCTGCAATGGCAAATTGTTTTATTTGAAGCCAGAATTTTTTTATATGAATACTACTCTCACATTTCTAATAGTAAAGAGCAGAGCATTTATAATATTCATTTGAGTCTGATTCTGAGTTGGGAGCAACACATACTTACTCTCCTGGAAGCTGCGTGAGGCTCCTAGTGAAGTGGGCAGGGTGGGGAGATAAAGAGGGGAATCGCAGTCTGTAGGGAGGGGGCGTGGCTGAAATTATGAGAAATGCACCAACCAGGGCCTAGTAGTGTGGAAGTTCCGGCCCCGCCTCCTGGAGCGTTATGCATTATCTCCTCTGCTGGCTCCTCCCATATCAGAGAATTTGAAGTAGGCAATTATGGAGCAAAGCAAAAAAAGAGCAAGTAACTTTGCACCTGGGTAAACCTATTACCCCTTTTCCACTAGCTTTAAAAACACAGGTAAATGCGTGGGGGCGCGCATTTACCCGTGTTTTTTCCTAGTGGAAATGGTCCCCCTGCAAATTCCCGGATCAAGTGATCCGGGAATCCTACCCGGGTAGCTTGCCGGGTTGACCACTTGTTGAACCTGGTAAGCTGTGTAGGGTGAACGGA